>NW_010260939.1:66460-66835 GCF_000690775.1 Eurypyga helias
AATGAGAATCCTACCATAAAAAAAACCAAAAACCAACCTAATCTGAGTCTTTGGATTGTAGACATGCTGTTGTTATTTATCTTACAATTTCCTTTATGTTATTAATCCTTTTTGGTATCATGCTTTGTATTCCATGTTTATTAAAACTAATGCAATCTCTTATTGATAAAGCCCTTAAGCAAGTTTTGCAGGTGCAAAACAAAGAAGGGGGAGATGTGGGAGGAGGTAAACGAGCCAGTATCACCCTGCTAACCCGGCACAGCTGCGGGTCCTCAAGCCGTGATGCGGGAGGAGCCGAACGAGGTAACATCAGCCGGTCGGCCATGCCCTGCTGTGGGTCGTTGGGCCTTGTGGGAGGAGGTGGAGGGGATGGCA
>NW_010260940.1:0-49955 GCF_000690775.1 Eurypyga helias
GCGGGCGCGCAAGGCCCGCACGCCTTGGGCTCTCTCTGCGGTCGGCCCGCGTCTTCGCCACCCGCCGCCGCGGGGAGCTTGTTAACAGCACCTTAAAAGCGCACCCACCTCCGTGCTTCCCTCGGGTGCCGTCGGCCCTTGGCTTTCTTCTCGCCCAAACCAGCTAGGGCGGTTTGCCAGCGCCGTGCGAGACGGTGGAGCTCCCCCGTGGTGCCAGGGCTTGACAGGAGCTGAGTGTCGTCTCCGTGCCTCTCCCCAGGGGTTTTGTGCGGGGTGCTCAGAGGCGTAGGAGGTTACCTCAGCGTCTGCAGCGGTAGGCACTCAGAACTCGGGGGGTGGTGTGCGTACGTTCGTATTCCCTTGGGATTCAGCTCAGTTTTACTTAAATATGAAAAATTAATCAATTGCCCAAATCCCAGAAGGCTCAGAGTTTTTCAAGTGTGGCATAACCGGTTCATTTTAGTGTCTTTCTAAGGGCAATTAAAGCGCAGGGGTTGTAAGAGTGCTTAGCAAATCCACTTTCTCTTAAGTTTCTGAATGAGAAGGGTTTTTTTACATCATTCTTCCTTTAAAGAAGCTTCGTCGCAACCTGGTTTCTCTAGGAGAGCAGAGCAATTGTTGCTGAGGTGCTTTTTATTCCCTCAATGTGGCATCAGAGTGTTGTATTTTATTCTTGTTCCCGACTTTCACTAATACCCAAAATGCTGAGTGTCTGCAGTTCTTGGCTGCTATGAAACACTGACTTTCATCAGTTCAGAAGTGTTTCAGAAGAGAGTTTCTGTGTGAATAAACTATATATTAGTACATTGGGATCCCACCACACCCCCCTCCCCCCCAGCTAATTGCACACACGTGCATTTTGTTGTTACTATTAGCCTGTACTCAAACCAAATGTGATTTAAGACAAAACTTTTGTATACAGTCAGCTGACATTTTAGAACGGCAAAGTCCAAGTTGAGACAGTTTGTCTAGCACATAAATTGTTCTGTCCAGAATTTCAGTTGACCTCTATGTCAGTGTTAGTACAGTACACAGATGTGGGGGAGTTATTCACCCACGAGTAACAACTTAGCTGTTAGTTTGTACAAAAAAAATAATGGCAAATAAGAGACTGGGGTAAATGATTAAATTGAAAAGAGAATAGGAAATTAATTAAAGCAAAATGTTTAAAAAACATCTGTGAAGGAATAGTATTGGTTTAGGTATATAATTAACATGTCACTATCAATAATAACCTTTACCATCCATTAATTTATGGTTAAAGCTGTTTAAAGTAGGCACCAAAGACGTGGGTGCATTCTTCACTGTCGTGCAAAATCCCACTGACTTCACTGGAGCTGTTGGGTTCCCTGGGGCAGGGAGTATGTGTTGTACCTCACATAGTTCCTCATCGATTGAGGTGTGATTGTACTTAAGGGTATGGACTATGCTGTGAGAAAGTGTTCTGAAAACAAAATTCAGGTGCAAAGTGGCACAATCATGACAAAATTCCCCAAAGCTGTGGATGAGGGATAGCTTAATATCTTGCCCTTAACTACTCGGCTTTCTGCCGTCAGCTGCTTTTTTTTTTTTTTTTTTTGGAAAGTGTATAATCCAGGAGAGTGTAAATACAAAAAAATCTGTTTAATGAAGGAAAGCAAGCAATGGTGCCACCTTCAAATGTGAGGAGAAAATGCCTTTTAAAGGTGGATTGGAGGAAGTAAATCGGAGAACAACGGTTTGCCCAGCTGGTTGTCTTCCCCCGGTAGCTAACACGGAGCTGACCTGGTTCCATGAGATGGCACAAGTGGTTTTTAAACGTCAGACCTGATAGTTGCTCTACGGTTCCATAGTGCAGGGTGTGCAGTTGCACGGCCTTGCGCTGCCCGTTCACTTGGACTGAACCTTTTTTGAAAGGGTAACTTTGTCCTAGGAAACTTCGTGTGGGATGAGGCACTGGCTTTCTCAGGCAGTGCCAAACTGCGCACCGATGGGAGCTAAGGGAGTATTGCTACATCCTTTCTTGGTTCCTGTGCTTCCCTGGAGGCGTCTGGTTTTGGACGCTGCCAAGTGTTAAAGCACTGCCATCATGTAATCACTTCTATGTTCTTATCTGAAGTGTGCCTTGAAAAGGGAGCCTCTTCTGTGATAGGTATCTAGAATATAAGGTTGTGCATGGTCGGTTTGGCTCCAGTCCTGTCACCTGCAAATTTTTCCCTCTCAGCTGCTAACTGAGTGGGCGTGCAGACATTGTGGAGGTGAAGCCGAAGTGCCAGCTAGCTGGAAGAGCATCCTTTTGCCCTGTCTAGTTGCTAGTACCTTAATTTTCTGTTTAAATATAATAAGCTTTATGTATTTTTTTAACCTAAATTTTGTTCAGCTTGAATAGTGACTTGCAGAGTAATACAGCAAATATGAAAGTGCTCATTCCTCAGGAATTGTCGGGGCTAGAAAGGGTATACTTGATTTCTCTGGAAGTGCTTTATACCCCACCTGACGTTGCGTTACACCGTTAACAGTCTGCAGGTGTTCTCTCCTCCGTGTTCCTAGTCCCTTTTTCCAAGCTGGTGATGTTGGGTATCAAATTGTTGAGAAGAGCTGGAGCATGCTACCAGAGGGACTGTGGGGAGACACCCTAGATTCCCTCGCCCACTTGTGACGGTATTCCAATAAAAACCAGACACAGGCAAGGATTCATCTCTCTGAATCCACTTTGTAATTGTGTTTGGAGACACGCGACTTTATCTTACGCCAAAAACAGTGCTCCAGGAGTTGCCCAACCTGCTGTTTGTCTCATTATCTGTTGAAAAATATTTAGGCTGGGATGAATTAGTCCTGCACCGCTGAGGGCAGAGTGCTGTGTTACCTATCAGACTCGGGATAATTCTGCATGCTCAGAAGGATGTTAGCAGGGTAGAGCCTGGAGTTTTTGGGGAAAGCAGCACTGCATCTCAGCTGGGCACCCAGGTCGAGGAGTGGTACTCTGAGAGGCAGAGATTTCCGACTGGTGTTGGCACTGAGCTCTCAGTGAGGAAGAAGCTGCATTTACTGTGTTTTAGGAAGCACTGAGGCGTGTGCAATAAACACAACATCAGCAGTGGCACCGAGTTCCCACTGGCATCTCATCCTGTGGTGGCAAGCATGGCAGTTTCTGACCCAACAAGGCCTTAGGCTGTGATTCATGCCATGACACAGGGGCCAGCCCAAGAAGATAGACAAAGCAGTGGGCTGTGTATTGCCCTATAATACACCCTCCCACCCCCCAACTTTTCCATTACGGTTGACTAACTCAACTTTTCTGCAGTTTCATTTTTACTTTCATCTTCGTAACTGGAATTCTAAACATTGCAACTCTTCAGTACATTCAACATTTCAGTATGATTTTAAAGTGTAGCCTCCTAGGTTTTCAAAGCATAAGAAGAGGACAGATGTTATCCTGCGGTGTCAGGTTGCCATAGAAGTTGCATGCATGGTTAAAGCTTTAGAGCTGTCAGGAGTGAGGTAACTGGTAGTCGTAGCAGGCTAATATCCTTTATGGTAGCTGGCAACAGAGGTTTGTCAGTGAGTCTGAGGCGCACGTAATTTTAAGGAAAATCCATTTCACTGTCTTTACATACACAAATTATGATTAAGCAATAGTTGATTTTATAAAATGGGACTTACTGTCAGTTTTAATACCTGTCAATACACTTTTATACTGATTCAGTTCATGAAATACTGCTTATTAGGAGTTTGCCATTTTCATTTTGTGGGGGTGTATCATTTTGTGTGGGAGTTTATTTGACCCATCCTAAAGCTTTTGCTGTAGCAATGGGATCTGAAAGGAAACGTCGTCTGAGAATGTACTCAAACAAAACCAGATTATCTGACTTCCTCAGGTCAAACGGGAAGCTTATGGTAACCTCTTATGTCAGCTGCGACACAGCCAGCTACTTTCCCTGGCAGGCAAAGTCTCTTGAAACTCATATAACCTGGTTCTGGCAGAAATAAAGATAAATAAAGATAAAAGCTATGAAAAGTGTCCTGGATACATCTTCTCTTGTGAATTGGCACGGTAATTATCGCAGTGGTGCTCCATCTGGCTACCTGTATCCAGGCTTCTGCTTATATTGCTGTCATACCCTCTTAGGACTTCAGCCACACAATTCTGTGGTTATTTTGTTCCCCAAATAAACTTCAGCATAGTGTAGTGACTTCAGACCTAGGATGATAAAGGCCCATGAAGAGTGAGAGGTAGAACTTAAACCAGTTATTTCCTTTCTGTCTTGCTCTAAGAGCAGTGTCACTTGATACACTGTATGTCACTTGATACACTCTTGGGCTCTGACGTCTGGTAGGGGCTAATGGGGCCTGAAAATTGAAGGTTATCAGCAGTGATGAAGCAATTTCCTTGCAGTCTCTGTGGAACGGCATACCTATGTGACAGATCCCATCCTTGAGGAAACAACCATCCGTGTGGAAGCTGCCCTCCTGCTTACCCCCATCACCCTGTGTCTGTCACTCAGCAGCAGCTCATCAGGTTGGTGGTAGTGCGTCATCCTTGGGGGTGCACTGCTTTGAAGAAGGTGCTGCCCTCCTAGCTAGCACGCATAAGGGGTCATTAACGGGGCTTTCAGATTGCACTAGAGTCTAACTTGTGTCCCACCTTTGACCTCAGAGGTCGTCAAAAGGTTCTTGGGGCTGGTGGGCCTGGCTGAAGAATATCCCTTTAGCTTTTCCTGGACAACTCTGCCTACAGCCATTGCTGCTGCTCCCGTTGACATAGCAGGGCCGCTCTCTTGCCCTTGCCACCTCTTACTCTGCCCTTCTTTCGTTCTTGATTTTAGTACATTTTTAATGTATTATTGTAACAAAAGGAAGCATTCAAATAGTTATTTAAAAATAACACGATGAATGCAGAGCTCAATTACCTTCTCAATTACTTTTTAATAAACAAGAACACAGTCACTGCGAGCGGTACAAATATCATTAATCAGGCATAACAACGTGCAAAATTAAAAACCGTTAGGGGTTTTAAAAAACCACTAAGACCTACAGTGCAAAGTGCTGCACGTAAACTTGTTCTTTCAAAGTCATACATTTGTGCATGCATGGTGCCTCAAATCATCTCTGCTTATGATGATATGACTGAAGGGCAGAGAGGCCTTCTTTTGTAGATAAAGGACTCAAGGGAATCATTCAGGCTCATCTGTTACTTGATGTCCCATGGCATATACTGTATAAAATGGGGTATTGCTGTTTGGCTAGTAATGCTTCTGGCAGCCATCACAATGAAATTGTGCTCCAAAAGGAGGGGTATTAAAGGCAGATGGCATCAGGCCACGTTCAGACAATGTTGTGATCTCTGACAAGAAAGTCACCGAGTTTTTAAGCAAGATTGCTTCCTTCTTCATGACGTCCAGAGACTTTGTTTGCCAATACCCATATATTTCTCTCCCTTCTCCCCCTCTTTATTATGTTTCAGAAACTACTCTTTATCTTTTTTCATTTTTTATCACTCTTAATGCATGCAAAATTCAGGAATGTAGGACTGGATGAAACCTCCTACATCACCACTTGCTGTCATGTGCAACATTATTACGTTGGTCTTTTTATAAACTATTAAACTCGGTTTTGCAACTAGCTTGATTGTTCTACCCTGCTAATGAAGGCAGAAAACTTTTCCAGAAACTCACTGTTCTGCAGGGTTGCTACCTTCTGATTTCCCATCTAGATTGTGCCTATTTTTATGGAAAGGTGCTCTTTCTATGCATACTTGATGAGCATTTAAAGTGGAATTTGTCAGCCTCTGAAAATTTTTGCTCCTAATTTCTCTGGTTTAATGACTGTGGGATAACACCTTCCCTGCCTCACCTCTCTCGATGGAATCCAGAGTAGTTGGCTTTATTTGCAGTGAGAGTGTGCTGTTGGTTTAAATGGGCTCATGCTCAGCCTAATACCACCGTGATCCCCCCCGTCCTTTTTGTGGGCTGATGTTCAGCCAGTTTCCTGACTGTCCTGATGCCTGGGGTTATTCTGCTCTGTTGAGCTTGAGGTATCTGTTGGTTTAATCCTCAAATTTATTGTGATCTCTCTGGATTAAGTTCTGCCAGCCCTCATGTCAGCCACCTCTGAATTTGGTGTCCATAAATTTACTCAGGGTGCATTCTGTGTCATCATCTGGGCCACTGATCTAGACGCTGAACAGTGCTTCACTAGCTACTTATCAACCATTCGTCTTTACTGGTTGAGACTGGTGGTCCAGCCAATTTTCAAACCATTTGACAGATTGGTGGCCCAGCCCATGCTTTTCAAAACCAGAACAGTTTTGTGTCATTGCATAAATGAAAGTAGAAGAGAACTGGAGATTTGGGTTTGGGGTTTTTTTTTGTGGTTTTGGTGGTGGTTTTTTTTTTTTTTTGGCACATTTCCCACACTGAGCACTTGAAGATTTAAAAACCCAGGAGACACAGAAAGGCCAGATCCAGACAGGAATTATGGGATCTAAGATTTACTATAAAGTTGTATTGTACATACCTTATTCCACTGTTTGAGAGACTCCACGTGTGATGCAGCTGTGGATGTTCTAGGTGGGATTTAGGAGATACAGGTATCTGGGCCTGAAACTCTTATTTATGAGTCCATATATATGAGTCAGCAGTGAACCCAGATTTCACAGTCCACCTCTGCTTGCTCTAAATCCTGGTCAGTATCAACACTGGTAGTGGCACAAGACAGAAGTACTTGAATTTAGAACTTCCTAACTCCCACAGACAAAATTTCCTGCTTTTAGTAGTGGCTGCTGACCCTGTGAGCTTTCCAGAGTTACTGCTGATGTATTTCTTTCTCTTACAATCAAAAGAGAGATTCCTTATGGCAGTATTTGCTTATGTTTCAATTGTTTCCTTCATTCGTTGATGTTTGCTTCTGTATTTGTGCAGCTTGTTGGGCAGAGTTCCAGTGGGACGGCATGTACTCTTTTTCCAAGGACAATGAAATCAGGAGCTGAGTACCAGACCACACTGGCGTTGGAGGCTTGGCTGTACAGACAGAGGTCTGCTGGTACGGGAATGTGTCAGAAGCTGGAACACCAGTAGTGCAGGCTGTAGAGGCAATCGGTAAGTGTGATAGAAAGGGCAATCTGGGTAGCCAGCAAAATAACAGTTTTTTAATCAGTAGAACCACTTAGCAATTGCAGAATGATGGCTTCGGGATAGTATTTCAGTAAGACATGCTTGGGTAATGGGCGTTGTTTGAGTAATACTTTTCCTAAGGAATTTCTAATAGTAGTGTATATAAAGCCAGAGAATTCACAAAAAGGAAAAAAGAAGCATTTGATGCAAATCATTAATCATATAATCATACAAATTCACCCACAATAATTTTCAAATGCATACACGCTTTCCAGCTTGCCCAAATAAACAGTAAATGTCAGTTAGTGCCTAGCCATGCAGGTCTCTAGCATCGGTTCAGATCCTGCTTTGACAAGTGGAGTCTTTTTGAAAAACACAGATTATAGTGGGAAAAAATACAGAGGCCTCCAAAGAGCATGACAAGATATGCATAACTAAAGAGTCTGGCTGAAATCAGAACATCTCTCGTAGTTTAAGGGATACTGTGAACCTGAATGACAGTCACTTAAAGATAAAATGGACTAAAAGCTTTTAAAGTTTTTTTTTCATGCCAGTAAATTTTCTCCACCCATTTTTATGTTTTTACAAAGGCTCTTTAAAGTTTTTTATTTTTGTTCTTTCCATTCCTATGAGAAAAATCCAAATAAGCCGGGGGAAATGACTAGCTCCACACAGTTTTAGAGCTATGTAGAGAGCAGTGAACGTGATTATAAAACTCCCAATCGTTTTCAGTTATGTTATCTTAGGCTTTATTGGTGAAGGAAGGGTTCCAAGTGGACATGTTTTATTATGTCATTTCATATGTCTTTTTATCTGTTAATATTTATCAAGTACAAGTGTTTCTTGTACTTGCTTTACTTTTAAAGTAGTACTTTTGTAGTCTATAAGAAAGGTTAGGCTTGTAGAAAGACATCACTATATTTTATCAAATATAACTGGAAAAATAAACAAGCTTTCAGGCATGCAGTCTTTATATTTGGCCTGATTTCATCTAATAAAACATACTACCTCTCCTTAGAAACTTTCTTTTCCAGCACAGATTTTCTCAGCATGGCTGGAGAACAGTATGGCCTCCAGAACTGTAATGACAGCTTACAAGGTTGCAGTTTTTGCAGGCAAACTTACAGTATTTAGTATGTGATTGCTTATGAGTTATTGAGACATTGCTGCTCTCAGTACAAATTCATATTGCATGTCCATTATAGATGCAGAAAATTCACTTTTTAAACAATTTTACTTTTCCATAGATTTTGGATTAGTGTTATTTGTTCCACTCTGACATGCTGAGAATTTTCTTGCTTAGAAAAAAAATATTATTATACTTTGGCAAGACTTTTGCTGTGTTGTGGTGACTGAGGTGGTGTCCTGATGGACACATTTCCAGGGAGCTTCATAAGGCACAGATTTGATTTACATGTACTATTTGTACCTGTTGGTACGGTTCTAATCGCCATTGGATTTTACTGACTCGATCCATGATAAAAAGGCTTCTCACAGGTTTATGAGATTCATATACGTGTTATGCTGTTTAGCAAAGCGGGAGCTGAGGACTAGGATAGATGAAAATATATGATTGGGGGGGGGTGTAAAAAAACAGGTTAAAAAAAACCCAACAGGTAAGGATTTTTCCTCTTCTGAAATGTAACTGGACTTAACCAAGGAGAAGAAAGATGGAGTTAAAAATAATCTTGTACTCTTCCCAAATTTCAGTTGTATTAATGAGGGGGATGTTTAAATCCAGTTTAATCTGTTAATACCTTTTTTACGGTAGAGTGATGTAAACTGCCTTGAAGGAAGATGTTTTGAAATGGATTGTATTGACACTTACATAGAAGAATTTTTGATCGAAGCTCTCAAAGCCCTTTTCAAAAATGACATTGTGGATTTAGGTTTTCAGACTGATGAAGGAGGGGAGTGAGAAGAGCAAAACCAGAAGGAAATTTTAAAAAACCCAATAATTACAAAAATTATTTTTTATTTCAGTAGATGTTTTGGAAAAAGTTAATGCTAGCAATTCACATTATTTCTTAACATCTCTACTTCGTTTTTTTTCCCAGTCAATAGGAGAACATCGTTGAGCTTAATGGCAAGAAGATCAGGCACGATAGGAAGACACTGAGCACAGTGCAGTCTGACCGTCAAGTACAATTGACTCACTGGTACTGTGCTATTTCATAGGATAATGGTGAGTGTGTCATTTATTGGGACTAGATATAACAGATTGTACACTGACATGCGGAGAGCCCGGTAGTGCAATTGTGTCTTGATTCCATATCAAGTGATACAGAACAAGGAGAGTAACACCACCACTGAACTAGGTACCCAGCTTCTCTGCAGGCTGCCGGGGACCTTGCAAAGATCTCCATTTAGCCCTGGCACTTAAAATGCAAGCCTTGAAACTGGAACTGCAATATCACAGTCCTAACCTGCAGGTGACATGGAACCTTTCCACAGTAACTGGGGGAATAACATGGTAAAATGCTGATGCTGGTGGGGCAGGGATGAGCCAGTTCTTTGCACATTTGACAACATGGCAGGAAAATGCAGAACAGGGAATGAGCAAGCAAAGGGGAAGTTGATCCCAGGCAAGCATGGGGTGGTGATGAACATGAAAACAATGGTGGATTTAATTTCTTTTGTTTTACTGTCATTTGCTATTTGCTTTTTCACTGTTAAAATGTTCACAGATGAAATGCTCAAAGTCCTGATTATTCACATACAAACCTTTGCATAACTGATTCCAGAACCAGAAGAGCTTGCAGGAATCCAGGGAGGAAGCTCAGAAGAGAGCAGTTCAGTTACATGTGCAGAGATGACAGGATTGTTGTATCTTTGAGTAAATTCAGTTCAAGGTCTTTGTAAAACATATTTCTGGCAGCTGTGTGAGGTACGAGGACTGATGAAGGTGGTATGGAGTGAGGTCTTCTGTGTAAAGCCATGAACATGAAAATCCTTCGTGTTCTAATAGCTGATTTACAAATGTGATCCTGCCCTCTTGGCTTATGTACTGGGATTGTTTTGTACCTCCTACAACTTGAATTAAAGAAGCAGGATCTGTTACTGACAGCTCAAACCACCCATATCCTGATGAATACAGAGAAGACTAATCCACTGCACTGTCACAGACCCAGGACCAAGCGTGCCAACTTTATGCACTGAAGTATGAGACACAGATGCTCAAATATGTTACCTACAGGCATAATTTCATCAGTGTAGTGTTCCAAAGGGAATAATTAGCTAAAAAAAGCAAAATGCTCTAGAATAATTTACAGTTTCCCTATCTCTTTAAATGTTTCTCATACTATTATCTTAAGCCTGTTTATACACAGAGTTGCACTGCTGTTGGATGGTAGCTTAGTTCATTCAGCTAGTTCAAAACACAGTGGACCCTTTCACAGTTCTAATATTATGATAAAGCTTGCTCTGATAAATATGTAGGTTTAAACTAATCCACAATAATCAGGGTTAAAGTCTCAGATATGTCAGTCTTAATGCACTTTTAATCTACAGGGATTTCTTTGTGGTTCTTAATGCTTTGTTTTACATAATGTATCTTTAAATTCCACACAAAAATAATATGAAATCTTTCACGGCTGCAAAGTCAAGCATTCTGAAGTTGGAAAATGCCCGAGTTCATGTTGCTTGCGGAACTTTGATTTGCCTCCCCTTGTGTCTGATTGCAAGGTGACTCATTAATGACATGAGCCCATTCAGTGCACAGAAAGGATGGTAGTCACTTAATGAGCAAATATTCAAGAGCAAATATTCAGTATTTTGTTCTATTTTTGAAGCTTGGTGTGGACCCCATGCCTTACTACTTACTGTTCAGGTCCTGCTCTGAAGACAGAGTCATTTTGTTACGGACTTTTCAGTGGTATACAACAGCGTGGGAGCTGAGAGTGTCACAGACAGTTTTCAGTGTATTTTGATAACATCCTCATAAAGTAAGGAAAAGATAGCATTACAGCTAATTACATGACATTGCAACTAAATTTTTAGCCATAAAAGCACAAGGTTGGAATTTAGGCTTTCAGCAAAACCCTGCAGCCAGTTCATGGCCACCCATGAAAAATGGGTTTTTAAGTGGCTAATTTAGTAGTCTGTGCGAAAGGCAAAAATAGAATCCAGTCCTTCTGAGCATCGTACAGACGCTTTAGGCAGCGACCACTTCTTTTCTTCCTGCAGTCATTGTGTTCACTTTTCTGCAGCAAAAGAGCAAGGATCCTCTGGACAGGATCTGATTCATTGCATGATCCTGACTCATCTCCGTAGCACGATCCATTCTGAGCATTGAGTAGCTATATACAGCTCTGCACCAACAAGCTAGATATGCTTCCCTAAAAGTGATAGAGAAGTTGCAGAGGGAGAGAATAGGAAAAAAAAGCCCATTCCTGTGAGTATTTCTAGCAGGTCTGGTGGTCCAGGTATTTCCCTGCCTCTATAACTTGATGTGGCATCAGAGACTGCTTTGAGCAACTGTGTGTCTGTGCTGGTGCTGAGCATGTAGGGTAAATGGATAAAAATCCTACCCTTGGAAGATGGGTAAAAAACAGTTCATAAGGAAGATGAGTGCTGAGATGGGGAGAAGGTATTCTGGTTGCCAAGATGCTAGAGGGATTCACTGGTAAGAAAAGGAGGCCTCATTTACCTCTGGAAGGGTGTCTTGCTGTTTCCCACCACTGACCTAGATGGCTAATGGTGTGATCCTGACCTGTGAAAGGAAACAGGATGCTCTCAACCCTGAGAGGTTAAGACAGCACTGCACCCTAAATCAGTGCACTACTTCCCTCTTTGAAAAGAGCAAGATAAAATCAGTTCCTCTCTTTCTGATGGGTGATGCAGCTAACCCCCCTGAAGAAGTGACAACACACAGGTGGGGGTTGTTTTCCGTCAAAATTCCTATGAACAGACAGCCTTCTTGTAGGTCTCCTTCAGCTTACTGATCTTTATGTGACAGTGTCTGTGAGGCTGCTGAGTGCTTCTGCTGCGACTGTCAGTGAATGATCAGTACATAAACAAGATAATTCCTAGTGGTTTTCTCCTGTCTGTGGTCTTCTGGATACTATTCCAAATGGCAGGAGAGCCTAGAACTCCTCAAGGTACAACGGTGCTCTCTAACTCCCAGCTTTTGGACTGTGGTGCAGCAGACAGTGTAGGGTGACACCGTTAGTATATTAAAGGTCTGCAAGTCTTTCCTGAGACAGGGACATTTTGCATAGGCACCCGTCTGTAATGTGGCCTAAGGGCCTATTTCTCATCTGCTGCACAGCTTTGCTCACAGTTGAGTGCTCAGGGCTACTCCAGGTGGGAGGTGCACCAAAGTGCTGTCTGCACTGGTTGCATGAGCAGTCTCCCGTAAGGTGATCTCACGGGCAGACACCCTTAGGGTATGTTGTCCTGGTCTGCCATCTGAGGAGCGCTCAGCACCCCATCAGGTACTCCCAGAGCTAGATCTTGGAGACTCTCAAGGGTTTCAGGTCTCAAGGAGCAGTTGTGTCACTGGTATAGGGTGATACAGAGCTACCAACACTGCTTCGACGGTGCTTGGAGAATTCCTGTCCCTTCTGCAGTACAGGCAGACAGGATCCCTCTTAACATTACCTGTATGCCAGCAGAAGAGACCGAGAACACAGTATTTGATGGATTTTTGTGACCCAGGATGGCCAGATTTTACACGCAGGAACTGTAAAGAGCCTATGGCACACGTGAGCTGGAGTGACAGAACATTCATGGACTAGAGCCCACAGGCTCCTATAAGTCTTTACAGATCACATTTGAGCTGAGATTTTCAGAGGCTTATCACCTGGCCCAAATTTGTGCAGTGACTCTCAGAAGCAGTGAGAAGCACATCCCTGATACAGATAGCTCCTCTGTTAGATTTCAAGGCTCTGCATCAACCTAGAAGGTGCACAAACTTTTTAACAGAATAATCTTGCATTTCTTTTATCAAGGTGGGCATTCTTTCATCTTGTAGTCTCATAGATGGCCGAACCAATGTTTTAATAAACAAGCAAACAAAATACCCTTCAGGTCCCCAGCAGTCAGCCAGCACAGAAAACCTCTCTCAAATGGTTAAGGTTAAAGGTTGTAACGTACTGGTCACACTGATCACGAACCTAGTAAGGAAGGTGTCATGCCTTAGCTATGTGTGTCCATGGGAGTTACGGCATGCAGTAACTTATTTTTACAAGCCACTAATTTGTGAAACTTGTACCTTCTATTTCTGCAGTTATGTTCCTCAAATCAGTTCAGTGACGCAAAGCATTCATTTTGGGTGAGTGAACTCAACCCTATATGTTTTAAATGAGAGAAATTATTAATTGTTGATCGATAATTATTAATTCACCCAAACAAGACTGAACAAATGTGAAATATGTGAGCTGAGCTTATAGCAACAATTTAGAACATGAAAGGATGCATCTCACACCCTATGAACTTTCAGGTTGTTTTGTTACAGAAAAGAAGCATAGGTGTCTTTTAATTTCCAAGAGATAGTTCTTTCCAGATAATACCTGTTCTGGTTTCTGTAACCAAAAGGTGGCAGCATATTGTCTCCTTTCCCGTTCCATCCATCCTAGCTCTAAGCTCCTTAAATAACCTGACTCGCTTAGTTTGGAGGAATGCCAGGAAGTCCAGAACAATCATGCTGACTAAGAAATGCTGATGAGATCTTATATGAAATCAACTGTTTATCACCTTTAAATAGAAACAGGAATAGATCAAGGACTGGTGGATTTATTCCATTGTTTCAATGACAGACATTGACTTTTGGAAATGTAAAGAAGGGTTGAATTTCAGCTCAGTGGTGTAACTTCAGAAACACCTACCTATAAAGCTTAACACTTCCATTAACAGTGATGATTGTTAAGAAGCCTGAGCCAATAATATCTGGCAGATACTATTGAGCCATCAGACTTTCTATAACTCAGTTTTGTTCCTCCTTAGGTAATTCCTGCTTCGGTAACTAGACAAAAGGGCCAGCGGGCATCCCAAGGAGCAGCAAGGGTAGGTAAATGCTTTATGCAGTGCAGACACCAAGGTGAAAAGGACATGAATGTACCGGCCGAGTTTTGCTGCATGAGTGCATCAGTTCAGAGGCTTCTGGAAAGATGCCCAGAGACACCCATATCCCATTTTGGCTGGTGAACAGATCTGGAGGTGGAGAAGGCATTCTGAAACATAACCTGCCCTCAGATTTGCAGGGGTACTGTATATTGGCATGATGCCACAAATCCTCAGGAAATACGACTACTACACAGCGCTGCAGCATGTGTCCTGGATAACTCAAAACACCCACATGTGTATCAAACTGATTCCTGCTCTCTACACTGGCTCAAACTCAGGGTCTCAGTCATGATCTCCCAGCTGCTCTATGGCCTGAAACTGTAAATCACGTTGCGCTGGGATGTTGCCTGGAGTTAACAGTACTGTTCCTGAGGCACTCTGAAGCTTTTTACCACAAGGGTAAATAAAGACTCTCAACTTGAGAGAATAAAGAACTTCAGTTAGCTCCATTTTCCAATTGGAGAAAGATGCACAGAAAGGGTAAGGATATCTCTGAAAATTACAGGAAACTTTAGGGTCACTTTCAAGCCCCGACTCGGTGGATGCCTATAAAGAAATGCCCTAAGTACAAGCCTCAGCAGCCATCTGGGCTGAGTCCAGAAGCTTTTCTGAAGTTATATGATGTACTTTGTTCATCTGGCTGCTTCAGCTTGCAAGTATGGGTAGTGGTGAACAGCAACACCACATGGCACTATACCTCCTGTCTTTGCTGTCCATAACAGGGTAAGACTTAATGGAGAAAGTCAACACATGGAAAGGGCTGGCTGGAGGGTTAAGGAGAATGATGTGGAAGCTGGTGCAGAAAAGCAAAATACAGATGTAAGGAAGGTTGTTTGGGTGTCTGGGAGCATGTGATCCTGTATCTCTGTCATAACTGCCAGTGTAGATGCACTTTCAAGGAGTAGCTCACAGACTGAAGACACAACTCTTCTACACGTTAAGGATCATCTTAAATTGTTACTCATCCCTCCAAATGGAAGAGTTTTGGCCTGCTGTCTCTCACACAGAAGATAACTAAAAAACTCCCCAAATGTCCCATTCTTCCTCATAAACATAGAAGAGGAACAATGCTTGTGTGAACCTTATATGTGATGTTAGCCTAGCACATGAATGCAAAGTACTAAAATATAGCACATATGGAGGAGGATTTCCAGGCTTTAGTCTGGGTATGTCATAAACAGAGATACCTTTGTGAGTGGCTGGAGGATTTTGATGTAGTGGCTATATCAAGATGCTCCTCAGCAGCACATCACCAGGTGGGTGGTTGGTTGTGCAGCATTTCAGTTGTGCTCTATTGTTTGAGTGGCTGCTCCTGGCCTTTCAAGTGCCTGCAACTTGCCTTCCTATTTAATCTGTCCTCAGTTCAGTCACCTTTCCACAGTGTCGGTATTGGCTCCTGAAGGAGACGATAGCCAGCAAAAGGTGGCAAACACGGTTAGCCCCAGCCACTGCAAGTCTCTTACTCACAATGAAGGATGCCCCTCGTCAGTCACACTTGGATTAATGTCTAGCATTGGAGAGACAGCAGAAAGGGGTTGTAACTGACTTTATTCTATGTACTTATAAATGCACAGGTGGGAAAATCCTCTGTGAATTGTCATACATTTGACATGCTCTCGGCCAAGGGATGACTTAATGCAGTTCAGCCATGCCAATATGAGCAGATTTCAAAGATGCTTATCTGTTGCTCCCTCCATTTCCCACCTCTTGTTGAACAGCTGGTCTCCAGAAACAGAGGAAATATTTGTGTTTGGAGATTTCAAAACCAGCTTGAAAGACAAAAGGACGAGAGAGCATGTCAGTATGTTCTTCCCTCCCTCAGTGTTAGTGCAGCTGGAAAATTGTCTGTATGACTAGTAAATCTCAGCCCTTTTTAGACCTGGAATGTACATTCAGCACAGGTTCTATTTTGAATGGGAATCTATTTTCCTCTATCCCTTATTTTAAAGCAGCTGTAGTTCACAGCTACGCTCAAAACTGACAAGTCTGCGTGTCAAATGGAAATGCCAACATAATGTGGTGTGACATGAACAGCGCCCAAACATTTTCTTATGGCTTTTTTTTTTGCTGGTGCAACACAGGTATTTTTTAACATTTGTCTATCTCAGATGAAGATGAATCATAGAATCATAGAGTAGTCTTAAGACTATATTTCCTTTATTCTGGAGAGTTTACCTTTTCTGCTACCTTTATACCATCCTCTTTTTCTCTAATGACATTTGAATTAAACACTGGTTAGATAGAAAAGCCAGAATTCACTGATTCAGAAACATCTCACACCACAATATCCAGTCTCTTTGCCACCTAGATAAAAAGTGCTAGCAAAAAAGTGCAACCTACATCACATTTAAATGGCTGATCTCAAGATAAAGGCGACTCATGGCATAATCAAGCTTCAAAGCCCATTTTTATGAAGAAGGTGGCAGTTTAATCCTTCATTAATTTTGGTGTTTGGAAAGAGGCAATTTTCAACTCTAGATTGGAACTGACTAATTGCCAAGTACAGCATTCATAGAATTATAGAATAATTTGAGTCGGAAGGGACTTTTAAAGGCCATCTAGTTCAACCCCTTGCAGTGTGCAGGGACACCTTCCACTAGATCAGGTTGCTCAGAGCCCCAGTCAACCTGGCCTTGAATGTTTCCAGGGAAGGAGCATCTACCACCTCTCTGGGCAAGCTGTGCCAGTGCTTCACCACCCTCACTGCAAAAAATTTCTTCATTGTATCTAGTATAAATCTATCCTCCTTTAGTTAAAACCATTACCCCTCGTCCTGTCAAAACCAGCCGTACTACAAAGTCTATCTCCGTCTTTCTTATAACTCCCTTTATTTACTGGAAGGTGCTGTAAGGTCTCCCCAGAGCCTTCTTTTCTCCAGGCTGAACAAGCCCAATTCTCTCAGCCTGTCCCCATAGCAGAGCTGTTCCAGCCCTCTGAGCATCTTCGTGGCCTCCTCTGGCCTCTCTCCAACTGGTGAATATCCTTCTGATGTTGAGGGCTCCAGAGCTGGATGCAGTACTCCAGGTGGGGTCTCACAAGAGCAGAGTAAGCGGAGGATCCCCACCCTTGACCTGCTGGCCACACTTCTCTGGATATAGCCCAGGGTATGGTTGGCTTTCTGGGCTGTGACTGCACGCTGTCGGCTCATTCTGTAGCATGAAGATGTGATCTCTACGTATAGTGTGTGTGCCTTTGCCCTCCAAGATACTTTTACACTTAATACTAGGTCTAGTCTACAAAAAAAAAAAAAAAGCAAACCCACCTTGTTTTGGTAGCTGCTGTTAGTTAATAGGAGGCAGCAGGCTTGTTGAATAATCTAATGACTCCTGACTGTGCTTAATTACAGCCTTTAATAAATAAATATATCTGACACCTTCTCCACTAAATAAAATAGTTGACTAGAGTCAAAACAGTCCAACTGTCAAAATAATTGATAGTAAACCAGCAAAAACTTTCCACTCTTTAAGAGTTTTTAAAATTTCGGAATATGCATATACTCTTTTTTTTTTTTTTTTTTTTAGCAAGCCTGGAGCAGAAAAAGCAACTTTGCAGGTCTAAGTGATAATAGTGAGGAGAGGCAGTCCTGAGGTTTGGGATAAAGAGGACTACACTACTGGTCTGGAAGTGCTTGATTTTTCTCTTCAGAAAGAGGGTATGTAATGTATTCCTGTAGAAACCTGGCTGGAACCAGGTGGTCCTGCCTCTCAAGGAAACAAGGTCCTGCAGCTGGTTGACTAATGGGAGGTGCTTTGCTGCTCTGGAAGGCAGCAGCTCTTGCTGGGCCCAGAACTAAATTTGGACCGGGAGCCGACAGCTACTGCATCTCACAAATGCCTCTGTCAACAAGCTGTGGCTCCTGGCCCTTCACCAGCCCAACAGCATGCTGCCTGCCCACTTGCCACCTTGGGTGTCCTGCATCGCTGGTCAGTCTTCTAAATCATGTGCAAAGCCCCTCCAGTAACATCAGGGCAACAGGGCAGTGAATCAAATTGTGCACATCAAGGGAAAAAAACGTTAAATACTTCTATCTTTAAAACTGCCGAACAGATGTTCTTTGATTTTGACTCAAAACCACTCAGGTTTAAATACAAAACCAGCTGAGCCAAGTGGGAGTGTTTCAGGCTCAAAAAAACCCACTGGAGCCAATGAGGAATGGTAAGCCTGTTTTGTTCTCACACCAGTACATTAATTCTGTTTAAAGTGCGTTCCCCAAATTAGCTACTGTTCCAGGACAGTGTATGAAAAAATTACCAACTGGAGAGGTTCAGTGAGGATCACAATAACGGTTGTAATTCAGCTTTAACGGCACAGTATTCTAGCCACGTTTACCTGCCATCTATCGTGCATGCTTTTTCAAACACTGTAGAGAGCCCTGGTACCTCTTTGTCAAAAGAATACTTCATCTAAAGTTACTTGAAAGCCTTTCTTTGCCTCAACTATATTGTAAAGTTGACATAAGTCCACTGGAATGTGTTTTTTTCTTTTTAATCTTGAAAAATATTTGCTTCAAATTGCTTATTAAAAAATCTCCCCGTATGACAACTACGTACCCTAGATGTGAACCCATCGCCCCACACTGATTCAGGTTAATATTAGATTAGACAGTAGCTCTTGAGAGGGGGCTGCTCATGTTAGCAAAATTAGCATGTCACAAGTACACCATTAACATAGACACTGCAGGAATTTATGCTTTGAAAAATTGGATCATTTAATCCTCACGTAATCTGGTTTTTCTCCCTCCTGATGCAATTTCCAGAACATAGTGGGAAACTAATTTGAAGATATCTGCTTTCTGAGGAGAGGATGCTGCTTTGGGGATAAAAATGCAGGATGCTTGCCCAGAGAAGATTCCTTGGTAAGAGAAAAGTATTTGTGCAACTGAGAGCTCTGCCTTGTTTTCTTTCCTTCTTTGAGATGTGGATATGAGTAGTTGGTGCATTATCACAGACACAAACACAGCACTTCAAATAATGCAGGATGGTGCCGTGGGCTGCCCACGTTCCTGGGGACAGAGCGTCCCTCCCTGTTGCACACTCCTCGTCCAGATGCAACGAACAGGTGGCTGCTGCCTTGCATTTCCCCTATCCCTAAAAATGAATAGAAAGTCCTAGAGCAGGCAAAATGGGCCTCAGTGTGGGAAAGGTGGAGACCCCCTAGTGAGGGCCTTTTCAGCACCTTAGGACCTTCTCTAGTGGCTGAGGATTTGACTTGGAGCCAGCTGTTACTTCCAGGGAGATGAATTGGACAGATCTTTCTCCCAGCCTTCCCCTGCCTATAACATACCTTCTTGCAAAAGCGTAGATTTGTGTTTTACTGTCCCCAGATAGCTGATACACATCGATTCAGCACAGTCCCAGTGCCCACTTTGATTTACTGACTGATCTCAGGGAACCTATGCCACTGACTCTCTCTGCAGTAGTGTGAGAGACTTCCATGCACCTTTGAAGTTCTCAAAGTGGCTACATGACTTTAGAGCAGGAGTCTCTCTTTGTTTTACATTCATCTACATCTTCGTTTGCAGTGTGCCCTGCTTGGAGCTGGCTGTGTTAGGAGCAGAAAGCCAGCCAAGCTGATGCTAATTCCAGCAGACGTGACAAGCGTGTAGTCATTCAGTGACCTTCCGTGCTGCCCTTTACAAAGCACTCTCTGATCCGTTCTGGCATGGTGTGCCGGAGTACCCACTACATGGGGATGAAACACCAATGTGTTTGCTCCAGCCCTCTTTCTAGAGAGCAATAGCATTTTGGCAGAGGGACAAGACAGTGGAGGGGTGCACAAACAACTGTTTCTTTGGAAACACTGGGACAGCTGAGGGCCCAAACCAGGGGTCAGCATTCACACATGGCAGCTGGGCATCGGGTTGCAGGAGAGTATCAGGGCCTGAGAGAACAGAGGATGTCAAATGAGGGAGGGACAACTAAGAGACAGAGATAGAATGAATAATTACAGCAGTTGTGGTGTAAGAGACAAGAGGACTATATGAAAGGAGTAGAGGAAAAGTAGGAAAGGGACAAGCTTACTTAACGGACACCTCTTCCTTTCTCTCCAGTGCCATACTGTCCTGTGCACATCTCTAAGCACCCAGTAAAATATCTTCTGTGGTTTCTCTTCCTGCTCACCTTGAAAATTTGCCTGGACTGTAAATAACCTGCTCCTTCTTTTAAATATAAGCACTGTTTCAAGCTATTAAGGTTGTATAAGCACCTGTCCAACTCCCACTCAGGCAATGCTGAGGTTTGGAAGAAGTGTTCAGCTGTTTTGGCAGGCAGATTAACCTACCAGAGACACATGCTTATGGCTTTCTGAAGGTTCTGGATTTCCGCATAACAGTGAAAACCCTATTTTTCTTGATTTGCTGAGGTTTAAATTTCTAAAATTGGGATATGAGTAAAATTTCTAAATTTCTAGCAAGTCATGGTAATGGGACATATCTAGACAGTACCCCATACAATAAAGTTGCATGATGGCATTCCATTCCTCATGATGTGTCACCCTGATGTCTACATCCCTTGAGCAACACTTTGTAGTTAATGGATCAGTTCTAGACCTTCAAAATCAGAGTATCTCTTTCTTCCTCAGTGCTGTGTATCATTATTGACATTTTTCAGAGGGTCTAGATAAAAATTATTTGTTGTTCACCTCCAAATAGAAAGCATTCCTGTCAGAGGATTTGAAAGGTTTAAGAAAATGGATCTTTCCTCTACTTTTCCAGCTAAACTAGCCCTTCTTTTTCTCTCCCTTACCCAACCTCCTTTCTTGTCTCATACCACCATTTCTTCGTGACTATGTTAGCTTCAGCTTCCCGCTTTTGTCTCCATCCTGCATGACTCTGCTTGCTGTGTCATCCACAAAAGGAAATCTCCCTTCAATCTGGCCTGTATGTGGGGCAGCTCCTCGCATGTCCTTCAGCCTATTTGGCAAAATTAATTTTTTGCCCTGCCATGGAGAGGAATAGGAGTACAGAGAGTTTTCTTTGAATGGATGGTCAGCTGATTGGTTTTTGTCCATAAGAGGAACATATTCCTCTTCCTTGTTTTTAAGTTTCCTAAGATTTTCTGCCATCTAATAATCATAGAATCATAGGATGGTTTGGGTTGGAAGGGAGCTTCAAAGATCATCTGGTGCATCCCCCCTGCCACGGTCAGGGACATCTCTCCCTAGATCAGGTTGCTTAAAGCCCGATCCAGCCTGACCTTAAAACAGTATTTATCTGTCTGGCTTAGAGTTTATTAATACCCCTATCATCATGGCATATTTGTTTGCCTTCTACATCCTCATCCCCTTAGAATACACTTTTTTGCCCATGGTAGATGTTCCAGTAGTCCCTTCCTAGCCCAAGCGGAAGCCATTGTACAGCATTAGTAAAAAGCCTTAGACCGCCAGCTTTCACCTAGGTACTGCTGAACTTACACTGACCTCCTACTCAGTGACTTGAGGGAAGGACCCAAAACCAATGTAAACTGGAAAGCTAAGACAGCCACATCCATCATCAGAAGCTGCCTCCTGGATATAAGAAAGGGAACAGCCCACCTGGAGACAGAGAAAGGGTCCCATGAGGAACAAGGAGACCCCAGACCCACATACTACTGTTGGACTGCAACATCGTGTGAAG
Source organism: Eurypyga helias (assembly GCF_000690775.1). NCBI lineage: Eukaryota > Metazoa > Chordata > Aves > Eurypygiformes > Eurypygidae > Eurypyga > Eurypyga helias. The sequence continues at coordinate 21,769 of NW_010260940.1, forward strand.
GGAGGGGAGCCTAGATTGTAAGGGTATCATTTCCCAGAGACTCTTTTGTTAGGGCTCCCTCTCCAGAGGCACCCAGCTCGAGCTGTTCTTCGCTGCTGTAGCACTCAATAAATTCCTCTGGCATATATTGTGTTGGAGATTCTGCCTGGGGAGCCCAAGGGTCGAGCCTGAGGGAGTAGTATCATAGAATGAATCATAGAATGGTTAGGGTTGGAAGGGACCTTAAAGATCATCTTGTTCCAACCCCCCTGCCATGGGCAGGTGCATAGTAAGCACCCGAGACTGAGTGAGTGTATGCAGGGCGTTTGGGGGGGGCACTTGTCAGCTCACCATCATTGCCTGCTGCCAAGGGACTCTGGTCCCAGCAGATAAAGTCTCGGGTGATGTGTGTGTGTGATTCCTTGGTTGGTGTGTGAATGGTCAGGCAGCGGCTTCTCCTTTAACAGTAGGGATTTTTGTTATGTTTTAAGTGGGTAGATGTGAAGATTGTAAAGAGTTCAGGAGAAAAAGAAGCATTTCAGTGGAGCATTTCAGCATTTCAACCTCCTGGGAGGTTGCTGCTTATTGAAAGGCTTTTACTGGGAGGAAGATTTTGCAGCATTTTCTAATTCTGGTCAGACTCTGAATTCACCATATTTCTTCTGAAGCTATTTGTGCAGGCAAGTGCCCTCAACAAGATTGATTTGTTCTCAGCTCTCTTAAAAGTGCATTCTGCGTAGTCTCAGAGCTGCAGGACTGCCACTGAGTTTCATAAGACGGGTGTGATACTGCTGGGGCATGAGGTACTTTACTGCCTTGTGTATTGTAAGAGGTGTTGGAAGTGGACAGCGAATGAACAGTCTTTAAGGGGAGCTGCCATGCACTTGTCTGCCTAAAACTGGATGGGGGTCTTGCACTAGCTAGAGGCTAGATGCTATCTTTCTGCATACATCCACGTGAGCTACCACAGCGTGCAGCGAAAGCCAATACAATAGGCAGGAGGACACGTGTGGAAGAGACTAAAGATATTTCCCAGGATGCTAGAAGTAAAAGAATGCATTGCTTACAAACCGGGGCTGGATGTCAAGAGCGTAGGAAGGCAGTGGAAAGTGCCCTGCAGTGCATTTGGATGGCACATTTGGCACTGGGGGTACTAACAGGGGTTGACAGTAGTTGCTACTAGTAACTGTAACTTAGTAAATGAGAAGACTAAGGTGGGATTCTTCATGCTTTTCCTTCAGAAGAAGAACCCAGTATGTTGGTTTGAAGGCTGTAGAGCTATGCTTTTTTGCCAACAGTTCAAAAAAGTTCTCTGAGGAACAAGTAACCCATTCTGCCTTGGTGGTGGCTGGTTCTTCTTCTAGAACAGTAATCTTGAGGCCTTGGGGAATGTAATCTGTTAACGAGTGTGTGCAGAACTTGATCCCTGCCTAGATCTAGTTCTAGACCTCCTGAGGATGGCAGTCTGTCCCAGCTCTGATCACTGGTTCTTGACTCAGTCGCTTACGCTGTAACTAGCCATGCTTTTAGCAGTGGTGGTGCTGGTCCATTTTCTAGCATCTCATCCAAGATTGTAACCATTATACTGATATTTTAGGAATAATAATTGCTTATTTGTCACTGGCCACTGTCTAAAAACATCCCTGGATCACAAAAAGAATGAGGAATTTAGGATTCAATTCCTCAAAAATGGGGAATTCATTCAGAAGACATTTTGAAGGCAGACATGTAAACTCTTAGCTGGAAACTGTGCAGTCAGTGCAACATCAGGATAGTACTGTGCTAACCAGCAGTGTGACTGTAGAAGGGACAAAAACATTGTTAAAAGGAGAAGCCCTGTCTGTCAGCTTACAAATATCTTGTAAACATGAACTCAGGTTAAAGATGCTGTTTTCAAACATAAATGTAGTACATCCATCTTTAAGCCATTAAAACATAGAGATCTTAATGTCAGAATTATCGATTATCTGTGAGATCCAAGTATTGGTGTTATTAAGGTCATCCTGGATCAATCTCAGGTGACTAGCTGCAACGGAGTTGATTCCTAGAGCAGGGAATGACTCTGGAGCTCCCTGACTGTGAGTCTTCTGGATTCTGAATTTGAAGAGACCTTTAGTCCAAAGCAGACTTTGATTACTAAAAATTTTTTGGGGAAAAAATGGTCACTAATAAGCTTCCAATCTTAGCAATCTCATTTCCCTTGATTTCCTCAGTTGCTGTTTTTCAAGGGAGCCTTTACAAGGAAAGTGGCTAACAGCACACTGCTTTTCAGCTAAGACTTCTGCTCTTTTCCCATGGCCACCCATGGCAGAAGAGGGCTCTGGACACTGTGGTCTGGTTGTAGCATGGGAAGCTTGGAGGACAGCAGTTTGTTCCCCTCCTGTTCAAAGCCCACTAGTGTGTATTTGTCTGGTTGCTGCAGAGTTCTCAAGACATCCCTGTGGACTTAGCTAACTAGTTAAAGTTGCAACTGTTCTGTACCTGGAAATAGCTCAAGCACAGCTTGGAACACAGCTTATTTCCCCAAAGTTGAGTGTGCAGGAGGGTGGATAGGGACAGTGCCAGCCAAGGATAGCTCAGCCAACGCTGACCCTTCCTGAATATTGTCATGGGATTTTTAAATGTTTGACACCCAGAGAGATGCTGAAAGATTTGACCTCACTTTAGCATGTCATCCAAAAAGTTCTAAGTAATTCTGGCAGTGCTGGTCTCCCTGAGTGCGGTGTGGAAAATTCAGACTTGGACATGAGCCCAGCCTTAGGGTTGCACTGAAACTAAGGCTTTTGGAGCCTAGAATGATCTCAGATGAGCCATACTCTGACAGATAAGGACTGCAGGAATATGAGTTATTGACAAGGAAATGATTCCTAAAATTACTGGTGAGGAAAGTGGAAGGAGGAATAATTTCAATTATTTGCTGCTACCAAGATTTGCAAGACCTGTTCAAGGAACAAAGGAAGGATTCATTTCTTAAGCTGGTCACTCTGACACTTCCCAAGAGCTTTAAATTGGAAGGCAAAGAATAAGAGGCTTGCTCTATGAATAGCTCATATATCAGAGTGTGGGACAATGCCATCAGCTTTAGGTAATTTGACATGATTATTCATCACACTCCAGCCTTGCGGTGCTGCGCCAACAAGTGCCAACACAGCCCCTGCCCTCAAGCGGTTGCGGCCCGGGATTAGGACAGGATGACAAGGGGGGAATCAGTGAGAGGTGTGAGGCAGCGAGATATTGGTATAACGAGCACATTTGCATACCATCAGCAGTCACAGCCAGCTTCCTCCCAGGCTCTGCCAGGCAGCAGTGCTTTGTAGGATTCGTGGCAGAGGTAAAGCTTAAAAGAGGATTTGATGGAAGACAAGATGGTACCTCGTGGGGAGATTTTTACAATGATGTAGAGGGCAGGCTGTGAGAAAGCGTGAAAGTGTCTGCAGGAGAAATGACAGAATCTGTTCTCTTTAGTGAGGGAAGAAAGTTTTCTGCTGTGACAGAGTATTAGAATTAAGAGCGAAGGAGACACCAAGCAGTGAAGAGGCTTAGAGGTAAAGGCTTGAGCTTTTCTCCCAATCCCACGGAAATATTTATAGTATCAAAACATGTGCTATCAAGATGAAAAATTGAAATCTCAGAAACAGTGCTTTGATGCTTTTTAGCTGATGGGAATCTCAAAAAAAAAAAATCCATTTTGTTCGAGTTCTTCATGAACAGAAACTATAAATTCTCTGTGCTTACCTCAGGGATGATCCCACCTGGCAGCTGGGGACTCAGGATATTGCAGCTTTCACTTAAATGCCACTTCTCACACTCAGCCCGAGGTGCTGCATGACCCCCACTGTGACTTTGGGCACACCAGTGAAATTGCCACCCAGGGCTGTCATGCACGTGCTGCATAGTCCCAGTTCTGCTCTGTACTCCCAGTTTCAGAGTACCTTAGGGCTAGCATCTGCACCACCCACTCTTCATACACGAGGGAAATAAGAGTAGGAAAGAGTTTATTTGAGTTGCAGCGTTCTGGTGGGGATACACCCCAAAAGCCTTAAGATAAGAGCTGCTCCCACTCTGCAATTCCATGAACTGATTATGAAGTATTTAGGTTTAAAAAGAAAATAATTTTGAAGCTGAAATTCAGAAATTATCAATTTGAAAATTGTCAACATAATTTTTTTCAAAACATTTTTCAAATAAAACTATCCCAAAATTGGGTCTCCACCTCCTCTGTGGAAAATCTCCTTGGTGAACTGGTATTTACCAGTTGAGAAAATATTAGCTTCAGTGAAAAGCTGGTGCTTGACACAATACAGAGTGGGGAGAATTGAATAAAGAGGAAATGTGGTTAAAACGCTGGAAAGGGAGTTGTTTCTTGCAGGACAAGTGGGTTTAGGACAAGGCTAAAGAAGGGATGTCACAGTAGCTGGTGTGAGATGTTTAGAGAAAGGAATTTGGCAGCTGAGAATGGCAGAAACAGATTTTGAAAACTGTATTTAATGGAGTCAGAAGCCCATTGCATGGGTCTGGAAGAATGAATCTGTGGTAACACCCCAAGCTGCTGGGGTTGGCTGCTTGGTGTTACTGTTGTGATAGCGGAAAGACAGGGTTTGGGAGAACAGGGGGAGATGTGCGTGTATGTATGTGAATATCTATGCTGTTTACCAGGAAGAGAGGCCACGGTGGGAGATGGCTGAGAATGATCATGAATAAAGTTCTGCATTTGTAATTTGTGTACAGGCAGATACTTAACCAGATCAAATCTCTGCAAGAAATGCTAAATCTTGTTTGCCCAAAAGAACAGTCTCTAAAAATTGTCTTCCCCTTATTTCCTGCACACCGAGTGCCCCCAGCTGCCACCACGAAAGCGTTTTGGGTTGAGTCCCCGTTGAACCGGCTGAAAGCAGACCAAGAGCATGGTCCCTTTCAAGTTCTGTGCATCCTTCCCAGCACTGCGCCTGCCCTCAGTGCTCACTCATTCTCTCTGGAACAAGAGCTGCCAGGGTCTAATTTGTGAGGGGAAATGTGGCTGGGGGGAGGGAATGCGACCCCTGAACTTAGCTCTGCTTTGACAAAAGCACTCCATTATTGTATTGCCCCCTGCACAGGCACTGCCAATGTTGCTCTGGGGTATAGCTCACGGGGCACAGAAAAGGGAACAGAGGCGCAGACTGGAAAAAGGGGGTGTAGTTTACTCCAAGCTGGGACTCCAGTCCCTACTCAGAGTTCAAGTGACTGCTGTCCTACAGCTGTGCGTGGCAGCCCTGAGACTGGGATCACACAAACTCCTGGGAGAGCAGGCATGGGTGGCTACAACCCCTGTAACTGATCAAATGGCAGACTGTGGGCTGAACAATTCCTGCCCTTCACCCAAGCCTCACCTCCAACGTGTCCTGCAGTTCCTGAGTGCAATCCCATGTTTTTTCTGGTTTCCCATACAGCAGGTGCAATTTGTCACGGTTATTTTCAGGCACTAGGAAGGCAGGTTGCTTGAATGAGGCACCACATCCAGCTGAGCAGACCTCAGGAAAACCATTCAGTAGGCTTCAAGAGAGATGAATCAAAAGGCCAGGCTTTAAAAACCTTTACCCGGAGCAGGTGAGTCACTGCCGGAACTCGAATGTCAAAGCAGAAACATCTTTCCCCAGACCTGGGAGACACAGTCTGTGCCTCTTTAAATCTGTGCTGTGTGCTGCAGTGCTCTGCATTGTTGCCATGGCAGAAATCTCCCCATAGTAATAACCTCTTTCAGAGAAGGTTAAGAAGAGACAGTGCACATGCTCAGAAATGCTGCACTTGTTCTGTTAGCAGTTTGCAGCGGCCATTTCAAAGAGAGCATCACAAAGAGGAGAGAGAGATCAGGTACTGATATTTTTTTCCTTTGTTGGAGGGGGTGGCTTTTCTCTTTCACATTAGTCCACGCACAGATCTGTCTCCGTTCCCAGTTGCACTGCAGAGAGAGATCATCCTTGCAGCCTGTCGTGATTATTCCTCGCAGGTCCTCACAGAATAACTGAGGGGCAGTAGTTACATGTGGCCTGAGGTGACTGCTGCACTTGGGGAGCAATTATTTTGCAGTGGGGCTCACATACGAAGCTCAGCTGGCACTGAAGTGGGTGATGTGTAAGGTACCCTGGAAAAGTTTTAACAGCATGTCTGCCTTGTTTTGTTGAACCTTTACAGCACTTGTAGTCAACTATGAGAATAGCCTCTGCTCCTGTTGACCAGGAGTCTTCTGCATTAGGTGCTTTCCAAGGAGGCAGGTATTACCCTAATTTACTTGGTGACACTCTGCTGCATCCTGTTGCAAAGCCTGGTGTCTTTGATTGTACTTGCTTTGATTGCAGATCATCATTAATTAGAACAGAAAACCCAAGCCGTCTGTTATGATTTTAATCCCTTTATTTTAAGGATTTTAGAAATAAGAAAAAGGATCACAGCAGATCACTTCTAAGTAGCGGGAGGGATAGGAAGCCCAGATCTGAGGGTATAGGAATTAAGTTACTGGATCTGTTTTTTTCTGTGGGCCCAAATATGTCTGTGACTCTGTGTACGTGTGTGTGTCTGGCTTCTGAACCGTCCCCTACTCTTACGTTTAGGTTGAGGTGCACAGGAAGGGGATGTGTGTAATGCTGCTCCTTTCCTGGATGGATTGCTGGTTTGCACGTGCTGCAAGTGCTTGTGCAGAGTTTGCAGCTTCAGATTAGCTGTGTCTGAAACGGTGGATTGCATATATTGAAGTGCAAGCAATTGTTCCGTTCTGTGTTTGTGGCAAGATGGGGGAAACCTTTCCTTTCCTGCCTCCCTCTATCGCCCTTCCAAATGTGAAATACCAGCTGTTTTGGGGACTGCGGTACTCTTGCATTCAGCAAATGCAGATTTGATGTTCTTATGCAACATCTTTAGTTTAGTATGTACAGACTTAAAAATCAGGAAGAGACAGAATGTTGTCCTGCTTTCCTGAGTTTAGCTAAAGATAATTTTCATGTGGATTTTATTGTGTTGTTTCAGCTTAACCTGATTTGATTCTTTCTTTCTTCTGTTTGAATATACAGGAAGGGCAGGTAAACTTGGCTGAACTAAGGACCACCCTAGCCGTTTGCCAGGATCCTTGAGGCTTGGATTGAAATCTCTAATACACAGTTGCAGTCTTGCAACTTGAGCCAGTCCAAGTTTCCTATTTTCCCTCTTAATGTAAACAGCTTTACCTGTTGGGTCAAGAAAATACTTCATTTGAAACCTGTACAGTTATTAAAAAGTTTACCTCTGTGTGAAGAGGAGGTGTTCCTGGACCAGACTATACCTATCTTCAGGGCATGGGCTGGCCTGGTTGTGATGTTCAGAAACATAGGGATGGTTGCAAATAAAGGTCTCAAGCCCAGATCAGGAGGGGAAACAGAAAGAGTTTTGATGCATTTACCATTAGAAGTTCTACCTGTGGATTAGTGGAGGTTTAACAAAAGTCTTTTCCTTCAGCTGCTTTCATCAAGGACTAAGTTTTTATGGTCAGTGGTGCATAATTAATGACAATGGTTAGCTTTAGTTGTCATCCTTGTGAAAAGAGTAAAGCAAGTCAGTGGGTATAAACCTCATTTCCCTGCTCAGGTCTATTCCAGACAGCTCTATAATCCCTGCAGTTCTATCTCAGAGGCTAAGAGTGAACCAGCTGTCCAGATTCATGTGCTGGTCTGGAACTGTGTAGTTAGAAAAAAAGATTGCAGTCTGGAGCTGGCATCCTGGCTTGCAAACGAAACCAAAAAATGTCTAGGGGCTTCTAATCATCTCCTTCACATCTAGGGACATTCTCCCCAGTTGGGTTTTATGTGCATTGCTGGAAAAGTACAGAGAACTTCTGTCCATGCTGTAGATCTGATTTATTTTGGTTTTGTCTTTCAAAGGAAGACTCCCAATGCTTTAGCTGTCAGGAACATTAAGTCCTTTATAACAAAACCCTTGTATCTGTAATACTTCTCACTGACTTGTTTCTGTCTCGTGATAAACAGAGAAGCACCCGTTCCCAAGATGCTGGCAGCCTGCCTTCTGAGAAGAGTGGTCCTTACACTTCCTTTAGTTTTTGTGGTTGCACTGCTTCTCGCGGAGCCTGTTAGATTAGATCAAGAAGCGGGAACAGCCATACCAGCTGAAAGTACGTACCACCCTACACTCCTCTCCTACAGGTTGTGCTGTAGTTTGAATGCTGCAGGACTTCAAATCACTGAACCTTGTCCAAATCAAACCATTTTGGAAATAGCTATCTTATGTTGTCTTAAAACCACAACTTATACCAGTACTGTTTTTCTCCTGCATCCAAGGCTCTCCACTGTCTTACCCTTGTGTCCTGCCTGTTGCTGTCTTGCTTGTACCTGAAATTTGCCACTGTTCTGTACCTTTTTCTTTTGTACAGCCCTTTCATTGCGTTAGCCCTTTATATGTTAGGAATCACCCTGTCTGCTTTTCAGAGACATTACTGAGACTTGTTTTTTTTCAACTGACATTGACTGTTCATTACATCTTGCGTTCTTGGTAATGTCTACTGTATTCAAGTCAGTAGCTTTTGTTAAAAAAATTTCACGATGAAGATGCCAAGAAAGCACACTTTGTCAACACTTAGTCTCGCAGCCTTCCACCACCTAATTCTCCTTTGCTGATCTGTGTTGAGTTTGTCATAGACATAATGACAGGTCTTGCATCAAGTTGTTCATGTGGAAAATGCTGTCCTGTCTTTTTGTCTGGAGCAAATATAATAACACTAAGGTTGGGCGGTGGCAGAGCAATGAGAGAAGAAGTCTTTAATACTGCTCAATGTTTACTTCCCGTCTCTTTATTTTTTTCCTTAGCCAGTTAAAGAATTTGTCAGGCTCCTTTTCTCCAGCAGGCAGTATTCCTGGCTGCTGGTTAGCACACAGATCATGAGCTGGAAGCTTATATTCCAGTTTATCGGAGGGAGGCATGTAGTAATCAGTCAGATATCAAGTGTTTGCAAAATAGGCTGACAGACATTGTAGGATTTTCCAATATCGCTCTAGGTTTCATCCTTTTTTCCTTACCATACCCCAGAGAGCAAACTAAACCTGGACCCAGAATTTCTCACTTACGCAATATTTCCTATGAAGTTGTTGGAGAGGCACAGGCACTGAGAGGCAAATAAGAGCATATGTAGAGTCTGATGATTCAAAGGCATTTCATCATGTCTATATTTGTTCTGTCTCAGTACTGCTATCTGTTAGGGCACAGCTTTGTGTACATGATGATCAAGGTAAAGGGAGCCTTGTGACCTTCAGTCTGGATATCTAGATATGGGAATACTATCTTAAACACTGCAATTAGTCCAGTTCTGCTTATCAGCAGTGCTCACTAATGATAGGGCATTGTGTTTATCTGCTGCTTGAGGGTTGGTGGAACAAAATGAAAGGCTCAAGTTAAGGGTTTAGCATGTCCACGCTATGAACTGTGACAACAGAAGGATGAGGGGAACAGCAATAAAGAAGGAAGAAAGTTTTTAATGTAAATTTGTTGAAGTCATTCTTCTGTCATTGAGAGGCTGGGTGGACCATCATTTACAATAACCTGGGTTGTTTGGGAGTACATATATCAGTACTCACTGTGTGGACACTTCTCTGTAGCTCTTCCTCATGCTCAAAATCACTGTTTATTCCTTCTACTTAATACTTCATGCCATATAGTCACGATTCTCTACCGAATGTTCTCCTAGGCCGTCCCTGTGTTGACTGCCATGCGTTTGAGTTCATGCAGAGGGCTCTGCAGGATTTAAAGAAGACAGCGTATAATCTAGACACACGGGTAAGGAAAAATTCCATTTCTTGTTCGTTTTGTCTCTTTGTTTTTTAATATAGAAGCAAATGCTATAGATAGAAGTAGGTAAGGTGGAAGGATTTTGCACAAGACACTTGTCAGTCAACTGTGCTGTCCTGCTTTCTAAGGTGATGCTGGGCAATTATGTTTCATCTCTCTAGGCAGTGATTTGTGGAATTCTTCTGACTTGGGGTACTAGGGACTCTAGGAGGCTTAGGAAAGCGTGAACTGAGAGCCCTCAGCTCTCTCTCCTTCTCTTGCCCAACTTAGAGCCACTAGCACTGCTACTCTCATTCCAAATGCTGAGCACACACCTTTGTTTGTATGTTAGGAGGAGTAAGGTGAAAGCAACATTTATATTTACTACCCAAAAGGAGAGAGCCAGCTCACACAAAAAGCCTGCTAAAATAAAATACTCCCCTGCATGTGCTTTTACCCCTGGGGAGAGGCTAAGGCAGGAAACATCACTTCATAGATACTTTTTACATTGCTCTGATTCCATAATGATGAAAAATGCCCCAAAGTAGAACAGCATAGGGAACAAAACTTGTTTGGCTTGCAGTCAGTGTGGAGAATTTGCCAAGGTTGATATCTTCCTTCTGTGAGGGAAGTTGAATCTGCCTCTTGCTACTGCAACCTGCAGTCTGTGACTGGCTGTATCCCAGCTGCTGTCAGATAGCGGTGTCTCCAGAGGGTAGCTTTCTCCCCACCTCCCGCGTACCCTTGTGCTATAGCTACACTCTTGCACAGATTTTTCAACAGAAGGCATTCCAAATCTTTTGCCTTTCTAATCTGTGGTCAAGGCTGTTCACAGTTCAGAGCCTGCAAACTGGCGTCTTTGAAGAATGATTTGATGTAACTCTGAGCAGGGTCCATGATATTTAGGTGAAAACGCAGGTGCAGGAATGAAGATTCCTTGAACATACTACAAAATACAAACATTCCAACAGAACCATATTGGTATGTAGCACGTTTACAGTTAAACAAAATCTGTTCAAAAACTACAGGTCAAATGTGTTTTGGGCTTCTTCATGAAGAAATCTCGTTAATGAATACTTCATCTGCTGAGCACTGTGTGCAGCCCAAACAAGATGTTCAGATAGTGCTATGAAGCGGTTGTAGCACACCTTTTCTTTCTTTGTCAAATCTTTGAACTCTTACCCAAAATTTCTAGATCTTCATTCAAAAGTATCTCAATTACTAAAATCTTCTCTGGTTGCCTGGCTGTGGCAGTGACCTTTATGGCACCCACAGCTTGCAGACCAAGAGAGAAGTTTTAGAAAATACAGATAGCCAAAGCAGGAGTAGCAGTAAGAGCCCCAGAGGTAGCAACTGTATTTTAGTACTTTTTAAAAAATGAAAATATGAGGCAGCCAAGGAGAGGAAGTGAGGATACAAAAAAGGTTCAGTTGAGAGGAATGTCCTATTATTGACTTTCACAGTTGTAGATTTGACAACAAACCTGAAAATGTGGCTCCATGATAAATGCTCATCAAAACAAACCTATCGCTGCCTTATAATTTAAAATCTAGATAATTGAATCCATACTGGGATCCTGTAGTGCCTCTGGACTAGAAACGGCCTATGCCAGTCATCAAGCTAGGAATTCTGCCAACATCTTCAAAAAAAATGGAAATATTTAATAGTGGAGGACTTCTTGAAACTGCCTTCTACAGTGTTTCAATTCTTAGCTTTATTATTCATCTGTGGCCCAATTTGATGCAAACCGGGAGTTTTAAGACAATTGTTTTCAGCCACATATATATTTTATGTTTGACTATTTTAGTCTGTTTTTCTGCTTAGTGGGGTAAATGTTTCTGTCCCCGAAAATACAATTCCCTTTGTTAATATTCCCACTGGAGACACTTATTTCCTTGAAAAACTCTCTTTTGTTTGCAGGCAAGATTTTTAGGTGATGACTAAGCATGTCCTAACTGTATTGGAGGGGGAGGGATTCCCAAAAGCTTAGAGAGGAAATTCCCATTTAACTCCTCCTGCAAATCTCACCCTGCAGTTCTCTACAGGGGAAACCATAGAGTTTTATTGCACGGCTCAAGAGTTTTCACACTTAATTTAGCCCTGTGTTGATCTGCATGCTGTCTCTCAAGGCAGACTGACTCTAGCATAGGTCACACAACATTTTAGGGGGGCCATAGGCTGTATCTCCTTCCTTTCACAAGACTAGACATGCTGGTAACCTACACTGATGTGACAGTCACTTACTGATTGACAGGCTGGGTGCATTTTACTCATGCAGCAAGAGAAGGGTCACAGACCACCTCTGAGAGGCTGACTATTACCCATGCATGTAGCAGATCTGTTTGCCAACTGCATGCTGTTTTCCACCCTTTCGTTGGTGCTGGCCCAGTGGAGCAGGCTGCGGGCTGGATTAGTTGTTTCAAGAGCAGCAACCAGCGCTGGGCAGTCTGTTCCAGGGATATTGGTGATTCACCACTCAGGCACAGTGCAGCATGTGGCAGGTGCAGCTCTGATCATGAACTGGGGAGAGGGTTCTTGTTCTGCTGGGAGGGAGCTGCTACCATCAAAACCATTCAGCCAGTTCACAGCCAGCTCCCTACTGCGTCTAAAAGCTGCTCAAGACAGAGGCCAGCAAGGAGAAGGCCATAAAACAAATCCTGTAAAACAAATCCAGTCCATGGGCTACACAGTTCACTGTAAGTCTGCACTATAGACACTTACTTTCAGAATTCCAGCCCCAATTTTCAGAGTTAACCAGCGGACATTACGAATTCAAAGAGTCCGGGAACTGCATTTTTAGCTAGAACTTACCAGCTTTTTTGTAGGTTCAGAATCTGGCCCCTGCCTGGTTGGTTTTCTGGTTTGGGGTTTTTCTCAATGTGCTTTAACCCACCAGGGGATAATAACAAACCTCAGTGCAAATGGTTTTGTGATCATGCTCACAGAACAGTCAGCAAAGCTGTATTTAGTGCCATTCATTTTGGTCTTTATTCCTTTCTAAACTGTCAATGGTTATTTGGAATGTTCAAAGCACATTAAGTTAGATGTGCCCATGAAAGTAGAAATGAAGGATTGAAAATGTTATTAAAGATATATAAGATGGTAAGCAGCCTTGGGGCTTAGCTCCAAAGCTGTTGGAATGCTGTCAACCTCCCTTATTCAAACCGTTGCAAATGATGTCAAGGGGGTGGTTAGGAAGTGGTGACTGAGTGTCCTTTAGGTGATTAGCAAAGTCTGATCAGATCTTTCCAGTTTTGCAGGGTAGCTGAGACAGTCAAAGGCGATACCCGATTTAATACAGAACCACAGGGCTGTGTAAAAACCTGACCAATTGATAGTTTTTCCTGTACTCAGAAGGCAGGGGGTAAGCAGGACACTTCAGCCCAGCCGTGCTCTAAATGCCTTTCACTGACGTGGTTTCATGGATAACACAGCTTTTAAAACACAGCCCTTAATCACATGGCAATTCTCTCTCATACGAAAATCACAAGACAGGCAGATTAAGGATGGATCGCCCTGGCATTTAGAGCTGGTGGTCTTCATAATGCCCTTTTTTGTGTGTCGCTGGTTACACCAGTGGGGATTAATTGGGTGAGTGGACTTCCCACAGCTAGCGTGTCCCATGACAATAAGGAGGATGTCCTCTCCTGGGTCAGACTGATTCTCAGATACAGCTTCAGCTCATGATAGACAAACTGAGAGGAAGGTATGATGTTGATATCAAACAGCTCTGTGGTCCATCGTGTGCTAAAGAGGAAGGATTCCCAAATGTCCCTTATGCAGCCTTGCTGTCCCTTCACTGGTCCTCAGCCCCTTCTCACACAGGTAGGCTGAGAGCGGTACAGGCCTTTCTGATCATACCCAGCTCCATCTCTGAGAAGTTCCCAATCCGCCCTCATTGCTCCAGAAAATCCATGTGGGCAGCAATGATCTGATACCAACGAACCCCCAGTTCAACTGGGGGACTTCTGCTTTCACCAGTTTGGGACCCCTTTTCCTTAAAGAAGCAGGAACCTCATCACATGTTTGAACTGTAATGTCTGTATGCCAGCTCAGAACCTATCGTCTAATTTAGGATCCAACAGCATATTAACAGTAACAACAGTGAAGCAGGGGAGGTTAAAACGGAAGTAAATTTCTTCACTGAGAGGGCGAGCAGTCACTGGAACAGCTTCCTCGGGAAGTGGCCATGGCACCAAGCCTGTCAGGGTTCAAGGAGTGCCTGGACAACACTCTTAGGCTTATGGTTTAGTTTTAGGCAGTCCTGTGAGGAGCAGGGCATTGGACTTGATGATCCTTGTGGGTGCCTTCCATGTTGATCTATTCTATTATTCTATGATTAAACTATGCCTTACTTTCTCTGTATAACTTTCAGTAGTGAGTGCAGGCTCTAATACTCTAAATTTAATTTTTGAGGCTGTTTTTAAGTAAAAAGAAAATTCTGAAAGGTTTGGGGTTTTTTTTTTAAGCCTCTCATGATGTTGAGAGTTTATGCTCCAGTTTTTGCAGTGAAGTAAGACTGTAAGAAAGACAAATAAATTCAAACAACAATGACAGCACCCAGTTCCATAGTGAATGTACTGGTGTGAAAAACACGAGTGTGTATCGGACTGACTTTCTCCATGTCACAGGAAGTATTGCCATGTTGGTGACAATCAATTGAGCAAAAGCTAAACTGTTTTGTAGAGCAGTAAGCAATAGCTCTGAGTTTTACCTCAAGCCTCGTCTCATACAACCAATTCCAAATCTTAGAACAAAAGTAAGATGGACTTTTCTTTGCGAGCTGATTAGTGTTACAGTGCTGACACTTGTTTTTTGATGTTGCTTTTGTTCCTTCCTCATATAGACAGGAACTCTGCTTCTTCAGGTGGAAAAGAGAAATCTGTGCGACTGTGTAACTGCAAGTCTGCTGAACTGAATCCTGGAGGCCAGCTAAGGAGTATCACCTGTTCAGCGGTTTTTAAAAAGCAGCTGTATAAAATACAGCTTTATGGAGTTCGTGTTGCAAGCATGTATGGCCCAATGTACTGAGCAAATTGGGGGGCTGTGTCTTACATATTTGTCTGTCTTTTGTTTTTTGTTTTTTTGTTTTTTTTTTAAAAAGTACCCTCTTCACGTCCACTGGGTTGCCAGTAAGGCCTTAATTCAGTAAATCTGTTATTTGGTGTTAGAGTAGGGGAGAAATCTGCCTACTTTGATTTTTAAATTAGAGTTGGCCAAGTGTAACCCACAAGATAAATATGGCCAGCAGTGCTCTAGAGACACCTGCAGCTGCTTTTTTGTCTCCAGTATCTCTGTGGCAACTTACCCAGTTACACTGAGACAGGGAATTGTGGTCTCTGTAGTCTTTGCCTGTGTATTAAAGGTGATGGAAGTGCTTCCTGTCTGTTGTCTGCACTGTGACCACATTCAGGCATGCTGTAGTTCTGTCTGCTGTAATGAGGTATGTGTCACGAGGACTTACATGCGCGCTGTACATGGACCAAAACAGCTTGTATCTTAGTGCTGAGTTTTCTGGTATCCTGACTAAGAATATTGTATTCTTTAATTAAAACCTTTAGTTTCTCCCCTTCCTTCCCTGGACACTCCATTCTTAACCCACTATATTTCTAAATAGCTTTATCTTAGCAGGTCACATGCATAGAGTAGAAAAAGGAGAACGAGGGTATGACTAGGCAACCTTGCCAGTTCCAGTCGTACCGAATGCTGCTGCCAGCAACTGCTCAACATCCCATTGAAGGAAAGCTCCATGCAATGCCAAGAATTTTTTCTTCACGAGACTGCCCCTTATGTTACTTCAGGTGAAACACAGTGGTTAGGTCAGACATATTTGGTCCATTCAGTGAACTCTGAACATTTCGGTCTTTCCTTGTAGTTGCCTTTGAGAGCTGCTCTTTTTGTTTCAGGCATGAAGAGAGACTTGTGTACGTGAAAGATGAGGTGATTTTTATCCTCAGCATTACCACTTTATTCTAAGATGCTTTGTCCACTCACGTCTGAATTAGGCTGTCCAGTTTGAGAAGATGCTGTGAGTTTGTTTGATGTGATTTAGAGCCATCCCAAACCACTCCAGCAGTGGGACTGTGGGGTGCTAACGTGGCTTAGGGAAAGGATGGGAGGTGGACATCTGAAGGCCAAAATCTCTTCGGAGATTTTTTTCTTCTTGGAAGAAGGTGCTTGCCTGCGGCCTTCTCAAACTAAACTGGTGGGACTTTGCTGGAGGAGGATGATGGAGGAAACACAACTACTGCCCTGCCAGCGGAGCTGTGACTGTGGTAACAAACAGTGCGGGGAGTAGGGGAACAGAACAGCCTCAGTGGGTTGCCAAACCTGTACAGGGCTTGGAAAACCAATCCCTACCCACTGAGTAGCACAGCATGCCCTTCTGCATGGGACCAGGACATAGGTCAGCACAGAAGCTCAGTGTGAACTGGAGAGAGGATTCTGATGTCACTCTCCCAAGTTCCCTCAAGGAGCACCTGTCTGTGTTTTTCACTAAGCCTGTTCACACAGCATGGGAGCACTGGCACTGCTCGTGTCTGGCTGCTTGGCAACAGAAGAGTAACTGAAGCCTCACCAGCAGCTCCACTCCCCGAGTGTGGGAAGGGGCAGCAGTCCTTACTCATGCATGCCAAAGCATTTTCTGGACTTCTTGGAGCAAACCCTCCTTTGGAGGGCTTCAGCTAATCCTGGCTGTAGCAGAATGGCTTCTCAGAGCTAAGACTTCTGCTACACCTCGGTTATCCCTATCTTGTTCTAGCTTGGCTTTGTTCTGCACCTACCTTGGCTCTCCTCTCTAGCACAACCACCATTCCATCTTCTGGTCTGGCATTGCCCTCTCCCTAGGCCCAGGGATTTCTCAGTCACCCCTGGTCCCCCATCCTGATGACTGGAGGGAGTGAACATGGTGCTGGGCAACACTGGTATCTCATTACCTGTCCAGGGGAGACATTTTGGGGAAGGGCCTCTTTTAAAGCCCACCTTCCCTATTTTCCTGTAGTTGAATGACTGCTCTGTATTACCTTTTATTCAAAACCACCAGAATAGCAGGAAAGCAGAAGACAGCCATTTCTAAAATGCCACCAGATCTAAAAAAGGATTGGCAGGGAGGTCTGGGAATCGCACCCAGCAACCAGAATATCTGTTCTGGGCAAGCGAACGGAAACGATTGAAGGATCTGAATATGTAAACTCAGGTTTAATATGACACAGTGATTAAAGTCAAGACCATTCTTATTGAGAAAAAGAGTACACCAGAAGCAGATAAACTGGTGACAAAACAGCTAGAATAATCCGAAGTAAAGTACAGACTGGGAGTCTTCAGTCTACACCAGGGATGACTGAAGAAGGAGATGGTAGTTTGTAAAACCACGAGTGACCAGAGGATGACTGTTTGCTGTGCCTTCCCAAACAAGAAGTGGGGTGCACTGAACGAAACCAGCTGGAGGCAGGGTCAGAACAAATAGGAGGGTGATGCTGTTGATCTGCTGACCATTGGATATGCAGCTCCTCTCTCCTGTGCCATAAAGAAATCTTGCAGCAGTTCACTCATGAGGAGCAAACACTTGTGCAAGGTGAAAAATGTCTGAAAGTGATTGCATGTTGCTGTGGTCGTGCTGCTGAGCTGGGAAATCTCTTCCAGACTTATGGTCCTATGTCTTTGATGGCTCTGGCATTGTTTTGCCTCTCGTCCTTCTTCAGTTACACAAACAGTATTTTCTGTGCCCTCTGAAAGCCTGACATTTTTAACATGAAAAATGGAAAGCATTAGTACAAACAGGTTTTCTCTTCCCATCATACTTAAAACTGCCTCTGTGCCTCCTACAAGAAGTGCATTTTTTTCTCCTTAGAATCCAAAGGTCCTTGTGAAATCCAAACTGTTGTTTCATATGTATTTAATAGGGCCATCAGAACACGCATGCATCCTTCTCGCTATACACCTCGTCCGGATTTATTCCCTGTACTACATTATGTGGTTGTCTCTCGCTTTGTGACTGCACTGAAAGCTGTCTGGGGCAAAGCTGTCATGTCAGCAGCACTGGAAGGTGGCTGTCACACCTTCAGGTGTTGTGAACTTACTAAGTACAAATCACAGTGTAAAATATGCTGGCATGTTGCTCTAGTTTTAAGCACAGTATTTGTTTTTAAGCTTAGGTTTGCAGTTTAATCTTCATGTAGATATTCCTTAAGTTTCTACTGCCAGCTTGCTGTTCTGACTGTAACCTTGTAGAGATGGGGAGTGGCAAAGATGGTATTTTCAAGGCCTCTAAGCTCCTGAATTGTAAAAAGTGGTTTAAAACATAAGAAAAAGAGTTCCAGGCATGGATGCCATGAGAAAGGAAATGCAAGTATCTCCGTATATTCTATTTCTTACATTGGTCTGCCAACACTTTTCTTTCCTGATAGTCAAGGCTGTCATAATTTGATTTGTGCTCTGACCGCACCCTTGCTGAAAACCTGCTAACATATCAACTTGTCTTCATCGGCCTTGAGCACCTTTTGCTGTTTAAATCGAAGTAAGTGATACTGCGCTTTTCTGGTCATTTAAGTGATGAAACCGTAGCTTGTTCTCTTTGTCAACAGAGTCTGAAAATGTAAGGGGACTGGAAACTCTCTCATTATTCTTTATATAGCCTCACTCTTCTTTGAAAGTCCAAATCAACTGGAAAGGTTGCTGACTGGTGATGCAAGTTAGACCATTCCATAGGGTAAGCAGGACACAGGTTTCAAGGGAGCCCAGTGTTCAGATTCTTGTTTTGGGATGGGGGGGATCTTAATTTTCTGAGTGTGTGCATAAATCACTGCACTTAACACTTCATGTTCGTGCTCAGGCAAACGCAGTGGCAGCCTCAGCCCTGTACAAATCAAACAGTATTTTACCCATGGAAGGCTGAACCATGTCCTAGAAGTCAATAGCTATTGTAAAATAAAATGAGATCTCCCCCCCTCCCCTTTCTGTATTCACACACAGGCTGTGCAGAAGAGAACTGCCTGTGCCTTCTCTTACTTCGTTTTTCATAGCCACAGAATAACCTGCCCAAATCCCAGCACTTAAAAAAACAGCCAACAGGTTCTTCCTGAACATCAGCTCCTCTCAGAACACACGAAATCAGAAGGGATTGTTACACACGATTCTCTAGCATGTAAAAAAATGACATGCTTATATCTTCCTAAACAGGGATAAGACTGACAGTAGCAAGGCAAAGGGCGCAGCTTCACTGTCAGTGGCATTCAGCCCGAGTGCACAGACAGCACTCAACCCTTGCCTATGCTGTAAATTCACCCCTGTCTAGCACAGCCATCAGTTGCTCTGTTTCCAGCAGTCTGATGCAAACCTCAGATATAAATCAGGAAAACTGGTATTTCGCCACTGGTTCTTACTTTTTCTTGGAACCGAAAGCCTGAACTGACCTTCATTTCACAATAGCTTGACAGCAGCCATTCCTATGTAGCAGAAAGTATTCTAGGCTTTAGATGGTGTTTAAAGATGCCTGTCATGCTTGGCATCAGTTGGTTTTTGGAGAACTGGTCAAGCCTGGATGCTTTCCCACGTCTTAACACAGTGGTGAAAGAGGCCTCTTGGAGTTGACTAGTTCCTGCATTAGATATCTTGGTGCTGAGGTTCTACCACGCTCCCTGTTTACAGCCACATCCGTTGTCAGTGCTGAGTGGACTTAGTAGGGACAGCTGCAGTGTGTCAAAGCCTCATAGTCTGACCAAGGTTCAGCTTGTGACTGGATTCTGGCAGGGTTTTCCAGGAAGCTCTAAGATGGGGAACTTGTCAAGCAATGCTGCCAAGAGCAGATTTGTCATTTCAGGGGGGAGACTTTTCCCCCGACCAAACCTCTCACTCTATCCTTTAAAGAGAATACTGAGCCATCAAGCAAAGGTGAATCATTATCTTGTGGCATGAGGGACAAGATAAGTATAGGGTGCTTTAATTTTCAGTCTTTCTCAGGGCCAGAGATGGCTGTCAGATAAAAAGACAATACAATTTATACTGTATCGGCCAGAACGTCTCCAGTGCACCAGCCTCTCACCTCTCAATTAATCTGTAAGACTCTGAAATAATTATTTAAAGGAGAATTAAGAAGCTGTTGGCCCTGGCAGCTGCCCTGCAGCCAAATGTCTCTGAATTCCTTTATCAGTGACCCATTCCATAATGGGAATGTTGTCTAGCCATCATACTTGCTTAGACCACAAAACCATTGCCTTTGCCCTGATAACTGACGAAGGAGGAATAGTTGGAATTTCAGATGCTGGACAAGGGCAATGCATTTCTCCCAGGGGTGTCTGTGTTTATGCTGGAATTATAAAACACAGAGAGCTGGGAAGAAAAATTATTCTTGTAATCATAGAATCACAAAAACCAGGAAGGGAAGGGTATCCATAAGAGATCACCCAGACAGTCCCCTGTCTTTATGCAGGGCCAACTGTCCCAATGCCATTCCCAAATGATATTTAGTTTATACCTGCAGACTTAAATATCCCTGTCTTTCACAGGAAATCCATCCCAGTGCCATCCCTATTATTAAAAAGTTTTCCAGGGGCTGTGGTGGTGCCTCCTTGATGCAATTTAAATCCCTGGTTATTTCTGCTGCTGTTGGTATCTCTGCTAGCTCCTAGTATTGTAGTGACCCAACCCGATGCAGTACTACTGCTCAGCCCTACTGCTGAGCACTTTTTTTTTTTTACATCCCAACATAATTGCATTTTTTTGGCAATGACAGAATATTGTTATCTGATTTCAGCTCGTGACTCCCTAGCTCCACTATAGAAGTGCCACTTAGCCTGCTGTTCCCCATTCTAATGATGAACCACTGATTATTCCTGATGAAGTGGAGCACCTTGATCTCATCCTTCTCAAATCTGATTCTGGTTTTAGACCCTTTTTTCCAGCTTGTCTCTAGGATTTAGAATTCTGGTCCTCTCCCCCAGCATTGCTTATAACCTCTCAGGCTGATGTTTCATCTTAATTAACCACTTTGCTTATTCATTATCCAGCTGACTGGAATGCTGAATAACCCTTGACCTAAGTCTCTGCAGACGCCGTGTGATATGTCTTTCCATGGTGACAGTGACCCACTGCTAACTCTCGGCAGTGACCCAGCCAGTTCTGTTGGCCTCAGAGCAGTCCCCTTAGTTTGCTAAGACAATGCTGTGCAGCACAGCATCAGAAACCATCCTCAAGTTGATTAAATTTGGCTTTCCCCTACTGGCAAGGCCTGTTACCATGTCACAGAAGGAAACTACACTGGTTTGACTTGATTCTTGACAAATACCTCTTATTTGTAACTCCACTTCTTGTTTTCTGAATGCTTGCAAACTGTCAGTGGAATTACTGCTTTTAAAACATTCTCAGGGATTGATGTGAAACAGGTTTGTGTGTCATTTTCCAGTTTCTCTTCCCCATTTTAAAGATAGTCACTGCATTTACCCTTTTCCATGGCTGGCATAACTCACATCTTCCCTGAGCCTTCAGCAATAATTGCTGATGGTGATTGTTTTACTTTCTTTAAGTATCCCAAGGTAGGTCTACTAATAGGCCTGAGTAAAAAGAGAGGACTAGGCAGACTGAAACCCAGTAGAGTGATCTGTCACAACCCTACAAGCATATGTCACCACAGCAAATTTCTGCTAAATGTTCTTACTTAAAACACGTTCGCTGGTATCAGTTGTGTTAGCCTCCTGCTCACTAGTTCACCATATGGTGGTTGGTAGATCAAATAGGTGCTAAGCCCTGCATCACTTTCTAGGCATCAACTTGATTAACTTTCCCCTTCTGCTGAACAGAGAACAAACTCTTCACTGCGTTTTTGTCTTCCTTACTCCTCATGTGTTTAAAGAATGCTTTCTTGCTATTCCTCATGTTTCTCACCATTTGCATCTGGTTTTGCTTCTTGGCCTCTCTGGGGTTGTGCCTGTATTCTCTTGCCACTCTATTATTCAAGTAATAGTAACCAGACACAGATTCTTCTGTCTCTCTGCTTTCTTCTCCTGTTTGAATTCGGCAAAGAGCTTATGGCCGTGTTAGCAGGCAGTGATTTCGCACTTCATGTTAGTCTGGGATTAACCACCCCTATCTTTGCCATTTGTACCCATGACTTATAATAGTGGAGTTATAAAATCAGAACCTTTGCCTGCACCTTCCTTTCATGCATGTGTATTTAACTCAGGCTTTGACTGTTAGTGATTTTAACTAGGCATATGCATTTTCTTCCTCCACTGCAAAGATGTAACTCTCAATAACTGTAACACTTAAGCATCAATAAGAGATGTTGTGAGGGAGCTGCCAGATGTCTATCCTCACTAATAAATGTCTGGATGTTTCTGATTACATTGGAGGAAACTCTTCTTTTATTAGCAAATGATAATTAGGTATGGATTCTCTGTAGAAAAAGAAGCCAAGGTATAAATATTTCCAGCAGCCCTCTGGGATTCACTGTGATGTTCTTCAGGCAGCAAATGGACTCCTATGAATCTCTTGGAATTTTCTCATTCTTCAAAGTAAATTTAGTACTGGTATCCCTTAGTCATAGTGGTAGGCTATAGTCAATGTAATAGCAAAGCAAGTCATGCGAGTGCTTTCATGCTTCTCTCTTCTTCAGCTTTGCTGGAGGTGATAGAACAACATAGATTTCTGGAATTTTTCCATGCAGACTGGCTCCTGTTCCCTGTGAATTGAGAACTGCATCTTGGACCATACGGTTTAATTGCAAAGAGGAGTTTTTTTCATGCTTCTTAAAGACCACAGCATTTGACGCAAAAACTGGCCTGACTCTGCAGGTGCAATGTCTGATTGTTTTACATTGGCACCAAACAATTTTTAAAAAAGGACATTATTTTAAGCTTAGTAATGTGCTGTAAGACAGAAATAACACCGTCTACCCCATTAGATGGTGCAGAGACATGGCCCTACTGCAGAACCCCTTCACTGTCACAAGTGGGAGCAGGTTCAATGGTGTTGTACTGTCTGGATGGCAGTAGTCCAATTCAGCAAGGACTCCTTCTGTGGTGTTATCACAGTGTAAAGTCTGGATAGTGGGTGGCTGAGCAGTCAGAAAGCAAGACAAAGACAGTCCATCCTCTCACAGAGAGGCTTTATGGAATGCATATACAAATACACAAAACTTTGCTGTGACACCTCTGCTATGGGGACAGGCTGAGAGAGTTGGGCTTGTTCAGCCTGGAGAAGAGAAGGCTCTGGGGAGACCTTAATGCGCCTTTCAGTACTTAAAGGGGGCTAATATAGATAGACTTCTGAGTAGGGTCTGTAGTGATAGGACAAGGGGTAATGGTTTTAAACTAAAGATTTAGACTAGTTATACAGAAGAAACTTTTTACAATGAGGGTGGTGGAACACCGGCACAGGTTGCCCAGAGAGGTGGGAGACACCCCATCTCTGGAAACATTCATGGCCAGGTGGGATGGGGCTCTGAGCAGCCCGATCTAGTTGAAGGTGTCCCTACCATTTAAAAGGTCCCTTCCAACCCAAACTATTCTGTGATTCTATGATTCTATGATAAAGAGACCCTAATAACAAGATAGCACCAAACCATGTGTAGGCATCCTTGGAGTCTTGGCATTCTGATAATGACGTATTTTGGGATGTTCAGTTTCTCTTTATTCCAAATTTTCCCAAATTCTTTGCTCTGATCCCCTTTTATACTTTCTGCAGTTGTTTAAGACAGGTAACACTTCTGATTCCTTCTGTGGTTGCCCTTCCTCCCTGAGCCGTCAAGTTTCTTTCCTTACCTCACTGTGGGTTGTACTGCTTGTTCTACCTACCTCCTGAAAAGACCAAGGAATTATGAAACATCTTTTTACAAAATAGTTACAATTTTAGAAAACACTATAGTGATACCTTGAAAAATTACCAGAACAAACAGTACTTACCCCCTTATCAAAGGTTATTGCCTCTGTAGACAATTTCTTTCTGTCCTTTTCTTGAAGGTCATGTATGAAAAGTACGATATGGCCGTGGGACCATAATGAGGGTATGCACAAGAAACACATATGCCAGGGGGAATGGAAGTGTGAGGTTAGGATTTTGTGCCAGAATTTCCATTTGGTGTTATTTCAAACTGCAGATCAGGGCTAGACTATGTGACCAGCCCTAGATGTGTGTATAGTCAAACCATACAATGTTGTTCCATTATATCCTGCCTCTTAGGGAGCTGCTTCTTTGTCAGGCCTGTGAAGGAACAAAGGAAGTTATGCTGGGCCGTCTCACACAGCCTCACTTCAGGCATCCAACTTCAGAGCTTGGATTAGGAGTCTCAGCTTCTCATAATGTGAGTGGAGCCAGGTTGGTGCACACGTGTGCCCTGACTCACCTCATGAAGACCCCACTGACCGACACCTTCACTCGGACCTTCCACGCCAGGGAAGTTGAGTTGCAGTTGCACTTTGGGCTAAAAGCACGTCATTCCTGTAGGAATGGCTTCCCCTAGTGTGGGCTGCTCTGCCGCAAAGCCCTCTCCTGCATGCACAAGGCAATTCCACTTCGCCAGAAAGGGGGCAAGAGCCTGGAGTCCTTTGAGCTGACTTTTAACTAACCTGGTCCGAAAGCATAAGCATTGAAATGAGGGATGTGAGAGGTAATTCTGAGGAAGCCACAGGAACAAGTAAAATAGAAGCAGAGTAGATTGCTAGCGACAGTTCCTGAAGAAAGCCAGGTGATAAATTGTGTCTCAGACCAGGAGGGCTGGTACCTCCACAGCCTGGCAGGTCACTTATTCCGTACAGACCAGGGAGGCTGGAGCCTGCTCCCTGGTGAGAGGAGGTGGAGCATCCCCCCGAGAGGACAAAGCTGTGCATTGAACAGATAGGCTGCAAGACGGGGCTTTAACCATTCTCTGGGGCAAACAGGTATTGAGAGCCTCTCTCTTTTCCAAAACATATCACCTCCACATTCTGAACTCTTGACTTCAGCCAGGTCCTGAGGGAGAGCCCCTGTGCAGGAGGGCTCATGCTTGAGCTTTGTCAGGACGCAGCCTATTAGCAAAATCCCAGATCAAGTGTTGAGCTTAAAGCGAGCATCCTTAAAATTTTGCTGGGCTGTTAATCATGGTTACCTAGAGGGGTGCTGTGCAGGATGCATATTCCTGGTTGGTTCACGTGCCAATGTTGCTGTTATCCACAAGGCTTCATTTTCACTGTAGTTAAACAAAGCCCATAATGGAGTCTTCCCCAGAGCCCAGGGCACCATCAGCAGGCCCTGGATCTTTATTTTTGCAAGCAAACTTCCGAGTTTTCAACTCACTTGAAACTCCCTGGAACAAAATCTCACTTGTGAGTTACAGATAAAGCAGGGGATGGGACCTGCATATTTCAGCACAGTCCTGTATGGAGTAGAAGCAACAAACACACAAATGGCTTAGGATCCTCTAATGTGGGTGGCAGCAACCAGTGTTCACCAAGGAGAGGACACGGCCTTCAAGGAGCGGAGGCAGAGGAGGAGTACAGCACCCACCATCCACCATGCTGTGGTCCCTTTAAATCTTCTTCTCCACTTGGCAGCTCCAATTTTTCAGTGTTGCTATAGCAGATCTCCATGGCAATGACCCTAATCAGGGAAGGGGGGGATGCAGGGGGGACGCATGCTCAGAGTGGCTGCTGGAGCCTCGCCTGCTCGCTACAGCTGCTCCGAGGGTCTGGCACGCAGGGGAAGGGAAAGCTCAGGTACTTGACAAAGTGGTCCTTGGGGTGCATCGCAAGCCCATGGCTTGTCACTGCAGTGATGTGTGCATGTGGGTTGGTGTGTATGTGTGGGTCCGTGCTCATCACGTCTCATCCACTCCTTTGTGGGGAGCGTGCTGGGAGCAAGCTGCTGATTTTCACTATTTCTCCTCGTTTCAGGCAGGGAAGAAAGCTTGAATTATTGATGAGAGTAATGGCGTTGCCGTCTGTCTGCAGCATGTTGCGTGTGGCGATCCCGTTCATTTCGGTGGTTGTCCTGCTAAGTGTGAGGCTTGTGGGGGCCGGCCAGGACTCCGGGAGTGTTATTCCTGCAGAAAGTAAGTACCTGCCGTGCACACTCGTGCCCTCCCACTGCACCGAGTCCTGCTTGCCTTCCTCCACTTAACCTCCAGCAGCCACACAGACCTTGCGCTCCTGGGGGAGACCTGCATCACCCAACTGGTGAGGGAGTAGCGATGAATTTGTAACATGTCAGCAAAACACAGGAAAACAGTGCCTTTAAAAGCAGCAAGCAAGCAAAGGGTTAGGAGTTCTTTAGGAAAAAATACTAACTGAATACTGGAATTTTAATTAGAGCTTGTTTTAAAGCTCTTTGGTTGTAGGTTTTTTCCATCTGCTCCTTGAGAGTTTTGTTTCCAGATCTGCCACAATACATATGAAGTCCTTGCTAGTCTGGATGTTGTTAGAAGGAAATTTGTGTTTATTTCTGCCAGGGTGTTACATTTTGCTTATTTTAGTATTTGCTTGGAACAACATCTCAAGTTCAACTTTCCTGTAATTACTACAGATTGACAGAGGGGAAGTTGACCCAAGCAGTGTATTTGTAAAGGATATATAGATTTCTGAAATCCTGCTGCTATTCTGCAAACCTCAAAAATAAACATGACAGACCAGCTTGAACACACAGTGGAGCTGGGAGCTGTTGAGTTTGGATCACAGCTCTGTATTGGCTTCCTTTGTCATTTTGAGCAAGTCTCTAGTTAAACCTTCTCAGCTCCAGAATGAAGCAATAGGTCAAAGATACTAGAGGACGGAGTCAATGTTCTCAGGGTGTTTTGGTGACAGGACTCATTAGAAACTTAAAATATCCTCTGGGAGAAAAAAAAAGAAGGAAGGTAATTGCATACAAACGAATCTGTAGTTCTTAGTCGTGCTTATTTAGTATCACAGCTGTCTTTACATTACTAAAATATTTACTACAAGACCTGATTTATTCACTGCATTTTATTCTCCTATAATTCCATTACTGATTTTCAAATATTCTGTGTATTCATCTCTACGGGGCTTAAATGCTGATTTCCCTTCTTTTTCATTATCTTCTTTTTATTAGTACTAGGTTTTTGTCTCAGACCTCATCTCTCTTTTGTGTGTCTGTTATCTAGGCGTGCATTCACAGATTCACAGACTCACAGAGTGGTAGGGGTAGGAAGGGACCTCTATAGATCATGTAGTCCGACTCCCCTGCCAGAGCAGGGTCACCCAGAGTAGATCACACAGGAACAAGTCCAGGCGGCTTTTGAAAGTCTCCAGGGAAGGAGACTCCACCACCTCTCTGGGCAGCCTGTTCCAGTGCTCTGTCACCCTCACAGTGAAGAAGTGTTTCCTCATGTTCAGGTTGAACCTTCTGTTTTCCAGTTTATGGCTATTAATTAATAAGTTTTGTGGGTAGTAGTCCATTTTGTGGCCTTAAGGAGAAAATCACACTTTGAAAGATAAATCATATATGCTTTTTGTGTGTCTAAGTTAGCAGAGGCAAGTCAACACATTTTTGGGAAAAGTATATGGTGATTCCTTGTTCTGCTTGTGTAGTGGAAACTCCCATTTTATCCGTAGAACAATACTCTTGGCCAGGGTGTCTGACCCAGGCTCAAGGAGTTATCTCATAGTTGTGCTGTGGCCAGGCTGCTGAGTCCCCTGAAGAGCCCTTGAGAAAGATTCCTTGTCTTACTCGGAGAGGTGAGAGTGAGGAATGAAGGCCAGGTCAGAGTGGTTCTGTGGCCGGTGTTTCTGCAGAGACATGCTGCTTTGTCCTGAGTAAAGGAGGCTGGTAGCATCTCTACGAATGCATGACGGTGTTTATGTCTGAGGCCAGGCCATCAGCTGATCATGAATTGTAAATTGTTTTCTGCTGCAGAGACAGAGTTCTAAAGCAAGAAGAATCTCAGGTTGCTCCTAATCAGCCACTTGTTGAGAGGATGCTAAAAGTTTATATGGGATTGCAGAACTGATTGGATAAATTCAAGGAAAAGGATCTTAGAAAGAGCTGTTAGATACAGCAGTAGTTCTTCTGGCTCAGGAGGTGCCTCAGCATATTCCTGATGCCTGGAAGGGTGTTTGGGGATACATCTCTCCATACTTGGCCTGTTCTTGTGCTCTTTCATGTGCATCCATTGTTGGCCATGAAGGTCACATCCATAACCATTGTCCATGGACATTCCCTGGCATGGGGACATGACTGTACTAGTGACCTGCTAGGATGGTCTCTGGCACACTTTTGTCCATGACAGGAGGCCATTTGCCTATCTGGAAGACAGAGTTTGATGTTCTAGAGATGAGCTGTCCCATGCTCACCAAGCCACATTCCATCATCTATCAACAGTCCTGGCTAACTGGGGAGGTCCCACTTGACTGGAGGTTAGGAAATGTGAAACCCATCTACAACAAAGGCCAGAAGGAGGATCCAGGGAAATAGAGGCCTGTCAGTCTGACCTCAGAGCCAGGGAAGGT
>NW_010260941.1:0-32377 GCF_000690775.1 Eurypyga helias
GGCACCGAGCGGGGTGGTCCCGCCGGGTGGTCCCCAGGCCAAGTCCTGACCCAGCGCCCAGGCAGGCACGTGCACGCGGCTGCGCGAGAGCTGAACTCGTTTTGCTGCAGGCTGTGCAGTTTGGTGCTGGGGAACAGCTCTTAATTTCAAAGACACTTACTTTTTTCTGTCAAACCCGAAAAGAATCTCCTTCTCGAGTATCTGCGGTGTGTTTTAAGTGTGCACCGCCGATGGTCCCACACGTTTGGCGTGGGTAATCCAGCTCAGTGGGAAGCACACCCCTCGGACACCCTTCCTGGCCCTGAGTTACGGGAATTCAACAGGATGTTTTTTCATGTTGAGGTTCCTTAGGAAATAGGTTTGGATTCAAACGTGATATTCTAACAGGAGATGAGTTACACTATTTACAAGATACATTTCTGTGACTTTTAAAACACCTTGTACAATGAAGTTTTAAGGCTAAAACATAATCAGATGTGTTTTAGAAGTAGTCTTGGGAATAAAGCAAAAAAATACATATGGAATACTGGACTTGAAAACAATAATTTTGGTGAGTGAGTCCTTTACCATGCAACTGCGTACAGGCATGCAATAGCTAGGAAGTTCTTGTCATCAGAAGCTTCCAATTTGGTCTGTCTGTAAAGCAAACTACAAAAGACCAGCAGTTTGAAAGCCACTGTGAAATAAGGGGAAAGCAGGAGCCATTACCCATACCTTGGGCTTTGAAAATTTTATGTAGTTCATTTGTTAATGAAAAAGTCTATTTTCACGTTAGCTGTACTTTTTTCTTTGTGTATAATCCTTTACAAATCTATCTATAAGCAACTGATTTCTAAATTTGTGCAGGGTTTTAACAAATGCCCAGATGATGATTTTAATTTGCCGTTTGTAATGGTGGGTACGTCGAACCGTGGTGAAATAACTGATTCAGGTAAGACTAAAATAAGCATTTACTGTGCCCATTTAACACCCCTCACCCCCCAATTAATATTGTCAACATTTTTTCAGGAGTAGTTTAACGATTTTTTAACTGTAACTCTGTTAAATACAGTTTCATTGTTACTTTTTTGGAAATACATTGATAAAAATCTCTTCATATTTCAGATGCGATTTCACAGCCAGTGAAACTTTGCTCTGAGGTAGATGAAGAGGTCAGCTAAGTATAAACTCTGTGTATCTGATTTCTTAGGGCCTCTTAATTTGTTCACAACACAGTGCCTAAGACACTATTCAGTAGATGCTTCATGGCTAAAGGACGTAGTCAAAGGGGAATAATAATTTTCTGTCTCCTGTTTAAAGCTGCATCACTTAGAGGAGGTATTTGCGATTCAGTGAACATGCCTGGAGATAAACCTTTAAATATTAAGGCGATTTCCAAGTTGGTGGTTTTGGGTTGGGTTTTTGTTTGTTTGTCTTGGGGTTTTTTTCTGTAAAGTGGCTGGGGACTCTGGGACTGTTAATCAGAGTGAGATTTAGGTATTTAAATAGCTTTTGAGAAACTGGTTCTGAATAATCTGTTGAAAGGCAGAAGGATTGAAGGCAGAGTATTCTTTGGAAAATCAAAGCAGATTATCTCAATTGCCTGTCTGGCTTTATTTTATCTATAAAGCAATTAATGTAGTGGAGTGGCTTCCTCAAGCACTTGATTCTTCTCATAGCATTTTACCCACATTTTTCTGGGCCAGTAAAGCTAATGTTTTTTTTCTGATATGAAATACGAAGTGCTGTTTCCTGCAACAAAATGGAACATATTTCTTGCAGTCCTCCTAACAATTGTTGTACCACTGAGGACTAAACTCCTTTTAGCCCAGCAGCTATTAAAATACAGTCAGGATTATAATAACATCGTGAGGCAGCCAAACCAAGGATAGCCTTAGGTGACGTTACAGCTAAGACAAACTGCAGATCTGCCTTGTGGCACACTGCATTGCTTGTGCCTGCCTGAACCACTTGGCAAGCGCTGCTTCTGCAGCGCTTTAAAGATGTTCTAAGAGGACAAGGTTGGTTGGTTTTTCTTCCTGCTTTGCATGACTGTTAACTGCAAAAACATGTCACAGGTAGTCCCAGACAAGGTCTCTGAAGCTGATTTTACTTAACTCAGCAGTATGTGTCAGCGTAAGATGAGGGGAACGGTGTGAAGAGTCTAATGGAAGGAATCTTGGCTCTACTGATAACTCTAGCAAACTTTATTGCCTTTTGGCGGAGTGCAGCTTTCCATATCTTTAAGGCTATCTCTAGCGATGTCACTGTATCTGAAGGCAGTGGGCTGTTCATTTGTTTCTGTCTCCGACTTGTTCTGTAATGTCTGTACATACACAGTGGATGCAAAAAGATTTCAACTTTAAACTGCGGTTCCTGACCGTATCTAAGCTTGTGTCACCACCTCTGGAAAAAAATTTACTCTTGTGATATTTCTAAGAGATAAACATGTATCTAAACCACTATTAATTAAATGGCTTTTGACATTAAATTGTGGAACCTGTTTTAATAGAATATAGAAACAATGAATGAATTGTATTCAAAACTCTACAAAGAGGCTGAGAAGATCAAACAGTGGAAACTAACTACAGAATCAGAACTACAGCAGAAAGAAAGAAAACTGCAAGAAAATAGAAAGATTGTGGAGGCACAGCGTAAAGCCATTCAAGAACTGCAGGCCAGTATTGTACAATATGCACTGAATATGCCAAGAAAAAATTCTTATTGATTTAGTATGAAAATATTGTTCATACAATTGAATATTAAATAATGTTGCAGAGGTTGGAGACATTTTGAGCTGTTAATGTGGTGACTTCATAGAAGCCATTTGTCTAGATACCAGTGACACATGGCTCTACCGTTCTTCAAGGAAAGAGTAGCATTTCGTTTTTAAAAGTGCTTTTCCTTCCTCTTTTTAACAATGTGCATTTCACTTGCATGTGTTATTTACATGCATATCGTACTGTGGGTATGGAGAAACCTGTTTATGACTGAACAACCTTTCAGCCTCCTGGTAGGTGTAAAGTATGCTCACGTGTATTTCTGCATTCAGCACATATGGGACGTAGTGCACTCTGCTTTAACCTCACTCGCACTGGTAGACAGCTTTGGGACTGAAATGCGTATTTTAAACAATTTATTGGTCCTTCTTTTTGCTTGTTGTTTGTTTGTTTACACTGACTTTGGTAACCTGGGTTGTCTTTGACCGACTTTTGCCTAGAAAAAGTAGTTGTTGTGAGAAAGGGTGCACACCTGTAGAGTGTGAACGTGTGAATAACGCACCTGTAAGTGTTTGGGTTGCTGGTAAATTATTGTTTATTTTTATGTCTTTCATGCAAACTAACAAAAGCTGTCTCAGCATGTAATATCAGATAAAACAGATTTCTGTCTTCTGATGCAGAAAATTACTTTTTCATGTGAGATTTGAGAAGTGAAAGTATGTTTCTAGTATATTTTTCATTAACAGTGTGTTTTTGTATTTGTCCTCTATGAAATCAGTTTGAAAATGAAAAACTAAGTTTAAAACTAGAAGATGAGATAAGTGAAAATAAAGATCTTTTAAAAGAGTAAGTAATACAGTCAGATATATTTTTGTGAAAATAGTTGTTGTGTTGAGAACTGGCTTAGTGTGGGAAGTTACATGTAGCTGTTAAATTGTAAAGGTCATCAGGGCATTTACATGTTGCTGTTTTTAGTTAAGCAAACTACCATGCACTCCTGAGACAACATGGTACAGTATTTTTTTCCCCTCTTTTAGAAACAGCGCTTCAAGGCACCTGTGTAATCTGCTCAAGGAAACCTGTACTCACTTCACAGAGAAGTCCACCAAATGTAAATGCTATTTCAATGTTGATGTATGAAACTGAACATAGTTCTAGCTTTCTCTAAATGCATGAAGGAACAAACCTGTCCTTCTGTTCCAAATACATCCTCTGGTCGAGATAAACTGTACATGGATCTGCATCAGAGTGAAGTTGGAAGTGAAGCCATAGGTCTAATACATGTTTTGTACTGCTAAATGCAGAGGTTTTCTGAAGTCAGTACTATTGTTTAATAAAAGGTTACAGGCCTGAGGGCTGTTGAAGTGACTGAACCTGAGACAGGTTTAAGGCAGTGCAAAACAACCCCCCTTAGCCACTCAGCCACTCCAGAGGAGCATGGGTCTCCTGAAATCTTACCAGCCCACTGAAATTTTTCAGTCCCATCCAGACTTGAATGGATTAAGACATATGAGGTGGCACTTCATGCCTGTGTTGGGGCAGTAGAATCTCCTGTAGTTACCTTTCCCAGCTCTCTTTAACAACTCTGCAGGTTTGGTGTTGTCCTGGATGGAGCAGGTACAGATTTGTGAGGAAAAAACTGTCCAAACCCCAAGATGGTACAAGTAACTGGCATTCTTCTCAATAAATTGATCAAGCCAAGACAGCTGGATAAATTAACAGTTTAAATTCCTGAGGTTTTGTTGCCTTGGGATGAAGCATTACTACAATTACATAATGACAGTTTTGTGGTCCTGGATATCTCTGCTGATGGGAAAAAAAAATCCATGCTAAGCCTTATATTACAGTTTTAAAAATCCTAACATTTTTAATACTTTAATATTCAACAACATTAATACCATCAAAATTAATGTAATTATATAAATTGTTGCAGAATTACACTATCCATGGAAAAAAGTGAGATGGGGAAGGAAATTTGAAAAACTGAGCTTGCTTAATGTTTTAATGGAATCTACATTTTCTCTAGGTTATATAACTTCTGGCACCCTGTTCACAATGATTTTTTTAAATAAAAAGAGCCTGTAGTTCCTTCTTTAATTCACGATGCTGTTCAAGCATAACTGCTTTGACAGCTGGCATTCTTTTTCAAAAGGAAAACTTGATGGTACATTCTTACTTTGACAGATGAACATGAAAGGGAGGAAACAAGGCAACTCTACGTGGAACTTAATAACAACATTGAAGTAAGTGACATGGCTTGCTAAAAGGCTCCGGTGTGATCCAAGTTACATGGGTGTGTTGGGGTAGCCAGGGTACGTGCGTGCTCGTACAAAGAATGTTCTCAGATAAACTGATCAGCACCATCGTGTGTGATGCAGGAAATCAGGTTTTCAGTCCCTTTTCAAGAGTTACTTTGGTGTTGTCTAGAGCACATTTATTGGATAAAACACAACAGTGTTTTGGCTGTAGGTCCGTGTGATCTGCATGGTATGTATGACCTGCTTAGTGTTAGGTGACTGCCGTAACTTCCGTCTTCTCCTGGTACTCTGTTTCACCTACCTGGTGATTTCACGGCATGGCTGAGGTTGGAAGCATCCTCTGGAGAACTTTCCCTGCTAAAAGCCGGGTCACTAGCGCAGGTTGCCTAAGGCTGTGTTGTCAGGTTTTGGGGTCAGCTCTGTTAGGGTTATTCTACTGGATAATTTTATTTTATGTAAAGCACAATATAAAATAAAGATGAACAAAGAAGTTCCGTTTTGAGTGTGACACAGAACAACAACATTCATTATGGAAACTGGGCTGAATATTCCTTGATGTAAAGAGTTTTTACTTTTTAAATCTGTAAAAGAAACGCAGTCTTGTCAAATTAATTCATCATATTTTTGTTATTAGTTATTCCAGTGCGGAAGATAAGTCCCTAGTATATTTATAATAGAAAAATGCAAGGCATCGTTGTTTGGGGCGTGATGAACTTGCTATTGAGCAGAGTCAGAGAGTACATGGTACAATGGTTAAATATTCTAGGGGGTTGTAGCAACTAGGAAAAGCACAGCTCTTCTGTTGTGTCAGGGCTCTACCAGCATGGACCAGTAAAAACACTTCATCCCTGAAATCGTTTAGACCTTGAGTACAGAAATTCTTAAACTTCCTACTTCGGATAATTCTAACGTTCTGTTAACTTGGGATGTGTTTATGCTCCGATTTGTTTTTAACAAAATTTCTCCTACAAATATGAATGAGCTTGTAATACTCTGTGTTTACAATCCATAAACATGATTCTTCAGTACTGAAAATACTTAGTTTTATATGACGATGTATGTTGAATTTTATTTTTTAGAGAATGATAATGGCATTTGAAGAGCTTCGTGTGCAAGCAGACAACACTAGATTGGAAATGTGTTTCAAGTGTGAGCATTCTGTTTATTGGGTTTCTGCTACAGATTTTAACAATTTTTTCCTCCTTGGATTTTATTGTGTGCAGTTTCAGGCCAGGAAGATACGAAGTGCTAGAATGATGAACTTTGTTCATGCTGCCTGCTGTGAAATGCCTGGGGGCTTTTATTGTTTTTCCACTGGGTCAGATTTGGAACTTTATTAATGCAGTAGCCTTTAGCTACAGAAATTTTAATTAAATATTTGCTTTATTTATCCTACTATGTGCTCGTTTCAGTTTTACAAGTGCATTTCTGCTAGTTTCTTATAATGAACTATTAAGTAATACATGGAGTAATGGACTAATTCTGTGGGAAGCTGGCGCAAAAATTAATTTGTCTGATTAGAAAATAATTTCAAACATGACCTGAAAAATTACTTTTTAGGAAAAAATTGTACAGCTGTACAATTATAAGCAGTCTTAAACTGGAAATTGTATTTAACTTGGGAGTATATTTTAGCTGGTATATTAACTATGGATATGACTATGTCTCAAAAGTAAAAGAAGAAGCAGAAAAAGTGGACAAGCTTGAGAAAGAATGCAGGCTGGAAGTCAGCATGAAGGAAAAGCAGGTTTGCTCAGTTTTACAATCTAATATGTTCAGGTTTACTTTTGTAACGAATCTTGCAGTTTCTTTAATATTTGAACTCTGTTTTGCTTTTCTGACTTACTGATAAATGAAAATAATTACTGTAAAAGTGCTGGATTGTTTGTAAAATACTTACATTTTGGAGGGATGGAAGTTGATATTGCAAATGACCTTTTGTTGGCATGTTCCTTCTCTGTTATTTCTTTGGAATAAAATGTGAATTAGGCTGCTGTATTGTAACAAGGGACAGGATTTAAAAGCACCATGTAAACATTGAATAGCCTCTCTGTTCTCTGTACATGTGCTTGTCTTTATAAAGTGACTTGTGCAGAAGCATAAAATGAGCGAAGCATCGCTCGTCCTGGTTAAGAAAGGTATAGTTCATACTGGGAAGAAGGAAGGTGGGAAGAAGAAGGATTACCGTGCATATCAGACTGCATGTTGGTAAGAGGGTTTAAGAATCTGAGATTAGAGTAGGTTTTCTGTAGTGGTGATGAGGTAGCCATGATGGAAGACTGACATTAATTGTGATAAGAGTTTCCAATTTGTAAGCAGGAGCCTGAGAGCATCTGTCTGGATTTTGGAAGGTCAATAGTTGATTTTGCTGGGGATGGATGTGACGTTGCAAAGGGACAAGGAGTGTTTCTGGGCACCGGTAAAAGCACAAAAATAGTGGCTGGAGCCGCATTGAAGCCAGATTCTGCTAACTTTAATGATGTTCCAGTATCTTCAGGGTGTTGGAATTCATGTTTTGGTTTTGAACTGAGAAGGTTTCTCCTCCAGAGTAATATGACTTGATATTTTGCTGAGACTGACCACCTTATTTAACTTGAACGACAGCAGCATGTATGCTAATCATACATGGTGCGCAAATGAAATTGAGAGTCTGCCCTTTTCTAGACTTCATTATGATATGATTTTAATTCTGTTAGATTTCAGTTCTTACCATACAGAGTGATGAAAAAGATGATATAATAAGAGACATCAAGACTCGGCTGCAGGAGTCCAAAAATAAGATTGCTGACTTAGTAGAAGCAAAAAGTAAGGGTTCTCTCTGCTATGTTAAAATGTAGTTGGTTGTAGAAGAATGGTGTTGTGCTTTAACCGCAGGCAGCAACCAAGAACCACACAGCCGCTCACTCACTTATGCCCTCCCACAGTGGGATGGGGAGGAGAATCGGAGGAAGACAAGGAAGCTTGTGGATTGAGATAAGAGCTGTATTGATCTGTTTCAAATCAAGTTAATGGAGGGTCTTCACAGTATAACATTTCTTCAGTGGTCCCTAAACAGTAGCCTTGTTCTGTGTTCAACAAGACCTTTTCACATCATTGCCAAATAACCCCCAAAATGTTAGCACTTTTAAACACCATCTTATTTCAAATAGGCAAAGGATTGACTGGGGTTGGAAGTAGAACTGTCACAAGGGTTCTTTATCAAGGGCGAGTCAAGCAGGGAGAGCTTTTGAAGATTGCAAGGGGAAAATACATTGCTTGAGCTTTGCAAACTTAGTCAGGTGCCACTGAGGAAACCTAGTTTTCAGAACTTGATTCTCAGTATTTCTGAGCCATTTACATAACAAAATATATTTGGAGTATATGATGCAAGCGCCTTCGTTCTTTACAACTGCGGCAGTTTTCAGCTTCCCCTTCCCTGAGGAGTGGGGAGGAATTTTTATGCCATATGCGTATAAATGGCTGCATTCTGTTAAATTTTATAAATACATGTAATTTTACATTTTGGTTACTGTTATCTAATAATCATCTTGGAGGCTTTTTCCTTCACAGTGACATGAATACGTTATGTAACTTGATGAAGTTGCATGGATGTATCTATCTGTGAAATAGAACTGCAAGTATGTTTTTGTAAATGTCCTACTTTTCTTAAGCGTAAGCATACATCTTTTTGCTTAGGACATGAAGGAGAAATGCTAAAGGAATCCCAGATCAATCAAGAACATTTGAGGGCAGAACTGGAAGAGGCCAAAGTTTCATTGCAAAAAACAGAGGTTCAGCTCATTTATAGTTTTCCAGTATAAATAGATTTGACGAGTAATTGCATAAATAATTACTGATACTTTAGATATGAAACAGTTATATGTTTGTTGCAAAGCATGTTTAGAAATGATATAATTTTTTGTAGGTTGCTCAAAAGAACTTAGAAACCGAGTTGCAGACTACAGTCAAAGCATTAATTCAGGTCACTGAAGAAAAAGAAGCACAGGTGGAAGAATGTAAAGAAGCAAAGGCTTTGCATGCATCCCTGAGAGAGGAGTTTGAGACTTCTATTTCCAGTTTGAAAAGCTTGCTGCAAAAAGAGCAAATTAGGTAAATTAAACAGTTTACATCTGAGGAATTGTGTTACAGGTAAAATGGTAGGTTACTGAGTGGCTGGGAATAAAACACAGACTTGGTATGTGATCTGGTGTAACTACATTTCTTTGGTAATCTCTAATAACTTTGCTTTAAAAAGTCCTTCGCCTGTCTGATTATTTGAATTTTTAGCACTTGAAGGCAGCTGTGCTGTTTGATTTCGTGTGGGTGCAGCTCGTAGTTACAGTTCTGTATTAATGGAACATTTAGTGAGGAAGATATTCTTCCATATGTGATAATAGCACTGTTTAATGCCCATGCCTGTTCTTAATGTGTTTCAGTTTTCTGTAGTTTTAAAAATTATGTATTTGCCAAAGAACCTGATAGAAACTAAAATCAATATTTCTAAAAATGAAAACAGGGCAGTAAAGATGTATTTTAATACATTATCCCAGCTGAGTTTTTCAAGAAACAATGATTCTGGGTACATGGCATTAAGGAATCTTCTAAGTAGTTGCAGATCATGACAAATCCAGGAACAAAGGAATATGAAGCTGAAATTTGTTTTTTTGATACGCTGGTCTAAATCCAGAGAGTTTAGCATAATTTTTTTCAGTTGTGCTGGTTGATACTGGTCTATAAAAAGCAACTCTGCTCGTCTGCCCCCTGCCAACTTCCATAATTCTATTTTTGAGAAATACAGGTCTATGTATGCTTATATCTGTTTACCTTTCTGTCTGCCAGTCCGAAGTATTAAAGCTGAAATTTCATACGAGTTGCAGGCAGATAGAGCACCTGCCTGTTGAAAGGCAGATGTTCTTAAAATGATTGTGGTAAGACTGTTCTTTACGTTTCAAGTGCGGTGCTTTGTACTGTACAATTTTGTCTTTAATTACCATTTTCTTAGAGTGGAGAAATACGAAGAGGAGTCAAAGCTACTTACCTTGGAGCTCAGAACTAAGTCTGCTGAACTGGGTGAGATTTGTAGAAAGAAAACGAGTTAGGTAGTATTAAAAATCATTTCTGCTGTTTTCTGAAGATAGACTGGCCCTGTTGCTTGGAAAAAGGTTTTACAGCACCCTGTACCTGTCAGGAATGCGTAAATGTATTTTCGCTGTCTGACTCCATTGGTAGTCATTGTGGCTGGCAGCAGTCAACCAGCAGTGCTGTGCAGAGCTCCGGTAGTGAGACCATACATGCCTGCATTCTCCCGTCGCTTTGGTTTCTCTGCGCTCTGCCGCTTCAGAGCGGTAGCACTGCGGACGTGTTTGAGAGGCAGTGCTAGACTGCCGACCAGCACATTCCAGGAATGAGTCGTGTAGCTTGCAGAGGGGCACAGCACTCGCAGTAAGCTTTCCTGCAGACCACTGTCCCCGTGTTGTAGAATCACACTGACAGGGGTTGACTTTGAATATTGTTTTGATATCCTGTGATTTCTAGATATGGGCTTCTTAACCCCCAGAGGAAGAGATCCATCTTTAGCACTGCTTTCCCAGCATGCAGCTGTGTCTCTAGTCCTGATACAATAGATGGGAAACGTTGCGGGGTGTCCTTGTGTGTACTGAGGGCATCTGAAGATCAGGGTTCAAATAACTTGTAATGCTTGCCCAGGACTGGTGAGATGTGACCTGTGAGAATTCCAGAGCAAAACTGAGTTGGGTATCTAGTACTTGCAAAAAAGTACCAGTAATGTGAATGTGCACATAGAGAACATTTTGAAGTTACTAGTAAGTGGTTTCCTTCTTCAGCATATCCATGGGAGTATCTGCAGCAGTCCAGACTTTTTTCTGAAAAAAATGCAGCTGCATCAATATCTGGACATCACTCCTTTGAAAATTTTCGTGCAGTCCATGTTTTATTCGAAGCCGTGATTGTGGAAAATGTAACAGGCTCTGAATTTTATTTAAGATGAATGATTAGTTTCTTTTCAGATTTATATTTCCTAACATGTTTCTGAATCACTTTCTCAATTCTACATTTAGATTGCCAGAATTCAGGTTATCATTTACCCTTACAATTTCTGAACTTAATCCAACAAGTTTTGAAAATTGGGTACTGCAAAGGGATAAATGCTTCATACTACTTGCTAAATATGTAAAATTATTGCTGTTCAATCGATTTTACATTACATGTGCTGCAGAAGAGATGACTAAACTGAAATGTGACAAAGAAATGCAACTGGAAGAGCTGTCAGAAACACTGGTAAATGTTCATTTTTTTTTAGTCTCATGGCATTTACTTTCCATATGAAGTCTCTCTTGCTTTTTGAGTATCTTTAACACCATATATAAAACACTGTCTAATCTGCCTTAGTCTTGCTACTAAACTTTCTTACCTGTCCTTCAGATGATTTCCATGTTTTCTTTGAATGACACAAATATTTCCACCATTTTTCTTGTTCATTCTGGTTTGTTTTGGTTTTCCTTGTCTACATTTCTGGTCATTTCCTTCTTCATTCACACCTATTCAGATGCCACTCCCTCTGGACGTGAAGATTTCCCATTTGTAGTTATGCCTAGTACTCTCCTCATTCTGCACCTTCCTGAAAACTGGTCTTTTGTGTGTGTGTGTTCCATGCACTCCTGTTACACTGGGTGTTCTTGTCGTCTAAGGAAGCTTCCTGAAGTAAGTAGCTCTGGTCTCTGTGAACCCTACTGAACTGTGAGGCCCATTTTCTGCTACAGAAGTCTAAGCTGTATGAAGTCCACTTTCAATACAGGATTATTTTAGTCATGATCTTGTATTTACAAGTCTAACAAGAAACTGTGTCGGCAAAGTAAGGTGTGCTAAAATGCAAACCTGGTTTCACACTCTGTTTGTTCCTTATGTACTGTGCACTGAATTTTCACTCATGTTCTTCAACAGGGAAGAGTTGAAGGACTTCTAGTGAAGAAGGAGGATCTTGAGGCTGCTGTAGAAAATCTGCAGGAGAGAGAAAAAGAAATGAAAAATGTTCTCCAAATCAGAGAGGTCTGAATAAATGGTGATAGTAATGTGTTTTTCTAAATACTTCAGTTACACAGTATCACTTGTGTACCAGAAACGTCAGATAGTCAGACCAGTGCTCCCCCCAGTGCGCTGTGCTGTTCTTGGCAATGACAGGAAGATTCTGTGTGGTAGAGGAGCCTGACTGTTCTCTGGCCCATTCCCCTTACATTCCTACAGCAGCTGTATTAAGGATGTTTGAGGACACGTTTATGGACTTGCTCATATTCACTTGTCTCGTCTGCTTTTGAGCCTCCTCATACTACTTGCATCCATAGCCTTCTGTGGTAGGAAATTCCAGAAGTTCATTGTGTGCTGTGCTTCAAAACTAATCTCTCTCCCTCCCTATCTCCTTCCTTCTCCCTCAGCCCCATCAACTGCCTGCCAGAGCCTGTGGTATCAGTATATCGCCAGTTATTTGGAGGAAAGAGTATCCATACATTTATATATTTTAAACTACGTTACATTACAGGGTTTGCCTTATCTTATTGTGGCAGCAATGTGGTTTGGGATGCATCCAAAACATGTGCTTACTCTCTCACATAGTACTGGAATTCTGTGATTTTTTTCATTTATTTGTTTTATTTAGGTGAATGCAAAAAGCTTATGATGTCTGAAACAAATGTCTTTGTTTAAGATAATGTCAAAGGAAAGCGAATATCAGTAATTTTGCAGGCTAGTCAGTTAAACTTATGGTAGGGGAGACATTAAGCATTCGTACGAGTTCAGTAGCTGACACTCCTTCCTCATCTCAGCAGAGGGGTGTAGAGATACAGTCTGGCTAATCTATGGCATGTGTGCAGTTTCCTTTCATCATAAAGCTTTGTGTCATCAGTTCATTTCTGACCACTTTCATGACTTGTCGTTTACATATGTTTACTCAAAACACTCTTTTTCTTCTGCAGAAGGAAATCCATGATTTGAAAGCACGGCTGACTAGTACAGCTGAAAAGGAACAACATTATTTACAACAGCTTAGGACCCTGAATACAGATCTGGAACGAGAGGCGTATGAGCATTTTGAAAATAATCGGGGGTTTTTTGTTATGTAGAAGTGTCTTTACAATAGAATGCCATGATCTGTGATTGTTTCCTAATGACAGTTTGGAACTTACTTATGCACACAGTATGACATCTATTAGATCCTTCGATTTCTCAATTGCACTGCTGTGTTTATATGTGTGTAATTGTTCCATGTCACTGGGACTTAGCTGGGTTACCTTGAAGAGAAGGTTTCTGAACTCATTGTTAACCCTGCTTTGAGCTGGATATGGAACTACATCATGTTCAGCAACCATTCTGTTTATATAAGTTGACTCTCGTTTCCTTTCTTTGTTCCGTTGCCTTTTTGCAGCACTGTAACTTTCCTGCAAAACTTAAATTTGTACATCCAGGCTTGGACTTTTTTCAGCGTGAAGTAACATTTTGTAACTGATACATTTAACTTAAAAGGAAATTAAAAAAATACGTGTTCTGGTTTCTCTTGACAATTTGTTTCAATTAGGCTGAAGAATGAACAACTAACAGTGGATATCAATAAGCTTTTGTTAGAAAAAGAGCAAATCACACAAGAGAAAAGTGACATGGCTGCAGAATTCAAGAAACTGCAAGAAAGTCATGAGGCAAGTTGTAAACTTCCAGCTGTTTTTAAAGGGCAGCATTCAATTTAAAATATGAATTCAGTGGTAAACTGGAGTGTGGCATGGTTGCAGATACTCGGAAGAGTATCTGAACAATTATTTGTGTTTGAAATACTGAGGAAGCGCAGTCACCTTTGTGGACAGGGCAGGTCGAGATACTGCTTAAGATGTCTGAAACGTTTGAGATGTCTTTTTGAGTTGTATTCAGCTTACGTGCATGGGTCTTTATATTTAGGGTAGTAGAAAGACAGAAGAAAAGGCAAAGCAGTTAGTTGAAAACCTGGAAGAAGCAAATGGCCAGCTAAGGCAAGTAAAAAGAGACATGAATGTGCAATTGTTTAAAGGAAGCAGACTTGATTCCTCCAGAGTTAGCCCAGATGTTGTGTTTATATGCTGCTTTCTGCAGTTTTTAGATTAATGATTTTGGTTTGGTTATATGGCTAAACAGAAACTGTTTAGTATTGCAGTTGGCCATGTAGAAGCGTCTGCAAACCAGTGATACCTATTGGTACAGGAGCAATTTTTGCTATGGCT
The DNA here is from genome assembly GCF_000690775.1 of Eurypyga helias. Taxonomy (NCBI): domain Eukaryota; kingdom Metazoa; phylum Chordata; class Aves; order Eurypygiformes; family Eurypygidae; genus Eurypyga; species Eurypyga helias. The sequence continues at coordinate 14,191 of NW_010260941.1, forward strand.
TTGTATGACATACAGCTGTTCTGGTCTGCATGACTGTCTTAGGTGTGAGGGACATGAAAACAGGAGTTAAAGGGTATGGATTAGCAGCAGTGAAAAGAAGTTAAGTTTATTATGTAAATATTTACTAATGCTTCTTAATTTGGAATTTAGAAATGAACTGGAGTCTTTGAAGGAGAAGATGGCAAAGAAAGGTGAAGAGATTAAAAGTAAACTGGATGAACGAGAAGAAAATGTATGCCACAACCTGTGCTTTATCATGGAAATATGTAACTTACGTGTAGGACAGAAGCTAAATGTGCAGCTATATTTTTCATTCCTCCAAAGCTCTGCCTAGGGATGTAATCTCTTACAGAGGCTTTCTTCTTTCAGTGCTCCTACCAACCCAGTTGACGTGTACATGTGCTGAGCCCTTGCATTTTAACAGACAAGGACCTTCATGGGGTGTTTGCTGTTTACATGGGGGCTTAGAAGGCCAGATTTGTTAGATTTCAGGCAAACAGAGAACTCCATTTTTAATTTCTCAGTGATGGGTGGGGTATGGATTAGCTTTCACTGTGTAAGTGGAGTTTTGGTTTAAATATGTTGAAATACTTTTACTTTCGAACTAGAGTTTCAAGGCACACCTGTTTTTTTAACATCATAATGGATTTCAAAATTTTACTGTAAACGTCAGAGGTTTACAATTATAATTCCAGGCTAAGAATATTGAAAATGAAATTTCAAAAAAGGAAAAGCAGTTGAGGATTCTAGAAAATAAGGTATGAAAATTCATTTTCTCACGTACTGTAGAGAACTTCATAAAGATTATTTTTTAAAATGCAAAGTTCCTTTTTTTCACTTCTTTCTAAACTCTGCCACCACTGAAGAACTGGTTCACTGCTATTAATGTTGATGTTGGATTAGCAAAATTCTTGAGGTGCTTCATGGTTAAAACTCCAGTCACTGTGACACATCAGCGTGTGTTTCAGTCCCACTGGGATTGATCGCACTCGTGCAGATGCATCTTTCAGAGCACTGACAGTAATCTTCAGCAGTGAGTCATTTCTTAGGAGCTAATTATTGTTTGAAATATCTCTTTTAGTTGAATAATTTAAAGAAACAGGTGGAAAATAAAAGCAAATGCGTTGAAGAGTTGCAACAGGAGGTATGTACAGCTTTTGAGTGTCACAAATACATAACCTAGGGGTTTTGTGGGAACTCTTACTTTTCAACCTTTTTCCTCTGGTGTGCTATCTTTGGATATACCTATGTAATTTATAACATTTCCTTTTTATCTTAACTGAACAAATAAAGGAGTCACCTTTGGAATTGCTTAATTTGTAAAATTATCCTTACTTTTGAAAAATGCAATTACAGAAATAGTTTCTTTAGTAAACTTTAACTATTTTCTTCTAGCACGTGGTGTCATTGATATACTTGAAATAATGGCCTGTCTCAGTTAGCAATAGCAGAAAAGAATTGTGCATTAGGAGAAATTGTTAATAACTGAGATATAAAAATATGTGACTTGTATTTTTTCTCATGACAACTGCACATTATCCGTCAGCAGCATCTCAGTTTTTCTTCCAATTCTGCACCCTCTTTCGTTACTCTGTTGGTGCCCAGGAGGAGTCTCTCATAAGGTGCTGAAGTAAGTGTTACTCGAGTAAGTAGCTGAGCACTCTTCCGTTTGGAGAACTGATCTGGAGCCTGACCTGCACAGCAAAGAATTATTTGCTCATTGAAGCTGCAATTTGGAAGATTCTGACCTACTCGATGCAGTTCAATCGATGCATAATTCTATTAACTGACTATAGTGTTTGGTTAACTTTATTTTAACAGAATAAAATGCTGAAAAAGAAAATCAGTGCAGAAAGCAAGAAAACAAGTATATATGAAGGGAAGGTAAGTTTAAATACCCTCATGTACAAGGTGAGAGGAAAGCACAAAGGCTGAATGTTTCAAGTCCCACTGAATGATAATACACGTTAAGCATGTTCTTAATTGTTTTATGGATCTGGGATACAGATTTTACAGGAACAAGGCTGGAAGTTTTGGAAGATGTTTCCGTTTTTATCATTGGACACTGGCTGGGCCATCAGTCATTTGTAGGAGGTGGACATCGTGCCTCAAGGAATCACGTTCCTAATCAGTCCCTTTCTTTTTTGGTTGATAGTGTACTGAACGTTATTCAGTAATGCCACCCCATTGAAATAGCAAAGCAATTAGCAGAAATAACTATTTTATTCATTTTAGACACTTCTTTTACTTTCTTCTGCAATGGTAAGCTCCTAGTTAGAATATTGTGTCCCAGTTTTGGTTACCTCACTTCAGGAAAGTTGTCTGTTTTGAGGGTATTCTTAAAAGGAAAAATTGTAATTCAGATATACACTGGGAAGGAAAATAGACCGTAAACTAGTTAAAATCATGAACAGATTTACAAGGGAGGGAATAAAATCCCTATCATTTTTTCCGAAGAATTCACAGCATTTAGGGTGACTGCTTAGGAACAGGCTTTTCCTGTTCATTTCATACCCAATTCTCATTAATACTAGCAACTAAAAGCATTCATCTTTTTTAGAACTAAATAAAATTGTGAAAATGATCTGCTTCTATATACACTGTTTCTTCACTTCGTAATTGAAAAAAGGGGATTTAATTGTCAGCATAATACAGTCACACTGCTTGATCCTAGGAGACTATGGATTATGCTCCCTTTTCCTGCCTTGCATTCCATGCCAGCAATACTGGAGAGTCTTTTGTACAAAAGGCAGGACAGTGTCAGTTGCTGATGCATGGTTCCCTTCTACTGGGATGATTCTTTGCGACTGACTAGCCTCCTGCTTTGAGAGTGTCTTTCTGACTGGGGTGCACAAAACTGGTACGGGCCGGCTTTGCCACTGTGGTGCTGCCATTGTTTCCATGAGTATTTTCTAACTCACTTCAGGCCACGGTTCAACTCTTTATGAAAAAGCTGAACATTTAAATAGGGAAGAGCTCAATCATATACCTGAGAAGTACCCAAGTGGTGCTACTTGAAAATAAGAGGGGGGAAAAAAAAGGCAGATTTCTTCCTGAAAAAATAACAGCAATAATTCTGCATTCTCAAAAGGTGAATAAATTACAGTTAGAGATGGAAAATATGAACAAGCAACATAAGGAAACAGTTGACACCTATCAAAGAGACATTGAAACAAAAGAAGTAAATGAAAACAAACTTCTGGAAGAGGTGAGAGTTGTTGTTTTTTACTGCAACTTTTAATGATTGTTTTGGTGTATGATGGCTTTATGAGGCTGTATCGGCCAGTTCTTGCTCTCACATAGCAGTTTTATTGACATAAATGGAACTTCTTGTGTGTGCATGTGAGCAAAGCTTTGGTACTTTACATTCTTAAGTTGAAGTACTTGTGTATGCCTGAAAATACCAACCCTGTTAATTCTTTTTGTCAAGATATTGGTCACAGAGATTTTCTTCTTGGATAAACACAGGATAAGCAAATTAGATTAGGACTTTTCCCATATCAGTATTTTCCTGCCCACACATTTTTGATGGTATTACAAAGGATGTTAGGGCAGAGTGCTTGAAATGGCCTTGTGGTTTGAAATGACACTGATCCCCCTTGGGAGGATGGATATACTTTTAATCTAGGTTTGTTTGCCCATTCTAACAATATGTATAAACGATGTAGGATTTGAAAAAAAAAGCTGCTGAAGGCTGCACTGAATGAGACCATATATACATTGCACCCGCAGGAGTAAGAAGAAATGAAGCTTTTTTTTTTTTAATATATATATGTTGTTGTGAATTGCTCATGAATTAAGTGGAACTTCCCACCAACAGGTAGAGAAGATGAGGTTGCTTGCTGATGAAGCAACAATAGCACAGAGGGAAACTGATATCCGATGTCAACACAAGATAACTGAAATGGTGGCCCTCATGGAAAAACACAAGGTAAGAGATTTTACTGGTTTCTGTGATTTGTAATGTGTGATACCGCGTTAAGTAAAACCTTCCAAACCCGCAATACTACAGATTAGAAAGTGAAACTTCTTGATAAAGACCTGAGTCTAGGAAAATTAAGTTGGACACATGCTTGACTTTTCATCATCTTAAGAAGAAATTCAGCCTCAGCCTTTGAAAACTTGCTTACTAGCAGATCAGTTCTGTCTATCGGAGTTTCTAGGATTTTTTTTTCATAGTCAGGCTTTGTTTGATACCACCCTTATGCGGTTCTTCAGTATCGGTTTGGGCCTATTTTATGAGGAGATTGCTTAGCGACAGTAGCAGTTTAACAACATACTTCAGTTTACAGTCCTTATTACTCTGTTTTGCAGTATATTTAGCAGACAGCACTAATAAAAATAATAGGGCTAGCTTTCATGTTCTGGGACGTGTAGCGCTGCCTGCAGGTAAAGCACTCCCTGTCATCCCACGAAATAACACTGCTTGTGCATATTTGCTGCTTTATAATTTCTGCTGAAGCATCACTGTTTCTTCATGGTGCTTTCTGAATCTTCAGAAGGGCCTTATTTGACAAAATGAGTCATGTTTTAAGACTATAATTGTAGCATTTAGTCAAATATTTTGAAGCTGTTGGTTTTGTTTTTTTAACATAGCATGAATATGATAAAATGGTTGAAGAAAAAGATGCAGAGTTAAAACTTTACAAAATAAAAGAGCAAGAGCAGTTATCATCAAAAGTATCATTGGTAAGGTGTACTCTTCAGCACTAAGTAATTAAGTGGAGGGGCTGGTGTCCTTAAATTATAATTATAATTAGACTTCTTCCTCTTTGACACTTGAGGGCGTTAAGTGTCTGCTTTATTGGGACTGAACAGTGAGGATCGCCCCATTCATTTGTTTACTCTTATTTTTCTCACAGCCTTTATTATGTGCATTAAAAACCCCTACATGTTTCTAAAAATCAATTGGAGTAGCTGTGCTTTCCTGCCTACTTCTCCCAATAGTGCCTCATGTTCTAAACTCTCTGTCTGAATAAGAAGCTTTTGTATGAAGTAGCTGGGTTTCACCCTCCAGCCCCTGTTCTCACAAGCGTTTCAGGTTCTCTCCTTGAGCGGTTGTGGTCAAGTACCTGTTTCTCAGTAGTACGTCAGCTCCTTAAAACAAACTAAACCAAAACTTCATCTGGAGCTGCATCGCCTTCCCCCCTCCCCTTTTGGGGAAGCTTGGCTTTGAGAAATGTTCTGAGAGCCCACACCCCCTCAGGACTGTCACAACAGTGTAGTTCTACAGCACCTACTTAAAATGCAGTATTGGTTCCCTTCACAGGGAAACAGGTGGCTTTTTTAATAGCAGGTGTGACTCCAGGCTGCAATTGTAGATACCTTGCGGCATGCTAACCTTAGGGATAAGTTAGCTCTGTTGAACAAATGGAATTCCCTTTCGTTTGTAAGGAATATCCCTGTTCATTACTGTCTCATTTGGACATCTCTTTTTCCAGGTTAAGCATCGTTAACCCTATCCTTCATCTAATTGTTTTTAGGAAAGTGAGCTGTCATGTTTGAAAAGTGAATTGTCATTCCTTAAGGAACAACTTAAAGCAGAAATTGCAGAGAAGGTACTTTTTTTAATTAAAAAGTAGCAGCATGGGTGACGTGCTTGGCCTGGACTTATGCACTGTAATAGTGACAGCTGTGAGGTGCACTTTTGATTCCAGGTCTTGCTCTCACCTGCTGTCTGATTTCAAAAGCTTGATGCTCACTGAAGTCATTACGTCTCGTTTCTGGTGGTAGTGAGGGTTTTGCATTACTCCTTAGTTGGGAAGTATGATGGAAGCAGGAAGAAAAGGGCTAGGTGTGTGGGCAGTAAAGGATCTGAAAACTGGCTGAACTGTGGGGCTTAAGGGATTGCAACTAGCGTGGCACACATTCCAACCAGGGGCCAGTGGCTAGTGCTGAATGCCTCGGGATGATCCTGGGTCCAGTACTTTTTAACATCTTCATTAATGACACATGGTGGGCCAGCGTGCAGCCTCAGCAAGTTTGCAAATGACACAGAATTGGGAGAAATGGTTGATACAGCAGGTGGTTATGCTGTTTTTTGGAGGGATTTGGACAGGCTGGAGATAGGGGTGAACAGGAATCCCATCAGGTGTAACAGAGGGAAATGCAAAGTCCTGCACCGGGGAAGCAATAACTTTAGAACCGGTACAGGTTAGGGGCTGACAGGCTTGAAAGCGGCTTTGCAGGAAAAGCCGTGAGGTTCTGGTGAAGAGCAAGTTGAACACAGTCAGAAATGTGAAACGTGCTCAGCATCTTGGGCTGCATTAGGAACAGCGCTGCCAGCAGGTTGAGAGAGCCGATCCTTTTCCTATACTCGGCACTGGTCAGACCCCATCTAGGGTATTATTTGCCATCCTGGGCTGCCCATTACAAGGCAAGGGCATAATGGAGCAACTGCAGCAAAAGGCCGTAAAGGTCATTAAGGGATTGGATCATCTGACAGAAAAGAGGGAATGAGAAAGCTGGGATAGTTTAGCCTCAAGAAGAGGGAGCTCAGAGGCATATTATCAGTGTGTATGAGTACCTTCTGGGAGGGGGTAAAGAATGTGGAGCAAGACTTTCTCAGTGGTATCCAGTGAAAGGACAAGAGGCAGTGGGAGCACAATGAAGTACAAGGAATACTATTTAAACGCAAGAAAAAACTATTATTGGAAGGGTGATAAAGCACAGGAACAGAATGCCCAAAGAAGCTGTGGAGTCTCCAGGCCTGGAGACACTCAAAACCCTGTCGGACACAGTCCAATCAACCTATTGTGTTCACTCGACTGTGAACAGAGGCGTTAGACCAGATGATCTCCAGAGGTCCATTCCAGCCTTAACCATGCAGTGACTTCGTGGTTGCTGTACAGTGTTCTTCAGCTGGCCAAAGAAGGGCAAAATAGACTTAAGAAGACAGAAAAAGAACATCGACTTCAGTAAACAAGAATGATTGCAGTTTCTTGCATGAAATAGTAACTAGAAAACAGAGCTGGCTCTTTTGTGAATACAGCTGTGATAAATATTATATCCTGTTTTCTCCTGAAAAAGGGATTGTAGGTAGGTTCCTTAGCGGGGATGGCAGAAGTTGGTTAAGAAATGAAACTGTGAACAGGAAAGTAACGTCTTCTGAGTGCTGCGGTTTGGCTAAAGCAGGTGCTTGGGTGAACCTTCTCATAGAGCATGATTGTGGACAGTGTTCTGTAGTTACACAACTGAATTACAATACAATACTTACTTCCTATTGCACAACTCTTTTTAGGAGAACCTTGCAAAAGAACTCCCCCAAAATACGGTTCCTGAAAACGAAAAGAAGCACAAGGTAGCTTCAACTTTATCATTAATTTTAGAATTTGGTAATATTTATACATAAGCAATGTAGTGGAAGATCCATGATAAATTATGACAAAAGACATCAAAACGCTTTTAATTTAAACCTTTTTTAATTTTAGAAAATACAAACTCATTTTTCTGAGACCCCTAAACCTCATTTCGATCTGGACTGTGCATCTGTTAGTGTAAAACCAAAAAAGGCTCCAAATGATACTTCTGTGAAAGCCACCATGATGGAAAAGAACAAAATACCTCCTTCCGCGTCTGCCCAAAGTCTCCTGGGTAGTCCATCCCTGAAGGTTTGTAGCTCACACTAGCGAGTTTCTCTTGGCTTATTTTTCTGACTGTATTTCTTACTTCTCTATAGATGCCTGTTGGTTGTTGTGATAAGCAGGGATGTAAAAGGCAGAGAACCACAAAAAAAAAGCCTTCCACAGCAATATTAGAAAGCAGTTTGCATAAGGGCTCCCACTATGTGTTTTCTTCAGTGCTCAGTAACTTAATTTGTCTGTTGGCATTGATCAGTAACAATTCCTGTCCTAGGGGGACTGTGAAATTAATCATGCCTCTAAAATTCTTTTCTTTTTTGCCTTTGGGCCTTTGCTTGACATTTTGGATGGAAAGACAGTTGTTCCACAGCATCTCTAGTGTCTTGCTTGATACTCAGTCTGTGGTTGTAGATTCTCTATTTACCATGGAAAATGGACTTTTAAATGCCATCCTCTTTTTCCCCAGACATACATTATAAAGACTCCTCCAATACATAAGCTGCAAAGTGGCAGCAGAGATCTGCATTCAGAGCAGAGCATGAGGAAAAAGCAAAAGGTGCTGCTGCAGCTGGATGCTCAGTCAGACAGCTCGGAACACAGTGACCTCCTGGTAGGAGTTGGGGAACAGCAGGGGTACCCTGCAGTTCCTTGTGCATGCTTGGCGGGGTTTAACCACAGGTGGTTACAGCCCAATACTGATGTATCTAGGAATGTATAGGAAGCATGTGGGGTTCTGTACCCAAGACAATATTTCTGGGTATATTTTTATTTCATTGGTTCTTTCTGGAATTCTGTTTGTATGTGTGTAATTAGTAACTGTGTGACAGAGTGCCACTGTACAAAACTATATATTAACTTGTATAATGATTTTTTACATTGGTTTTATTGGCCGGTTGAGGCTTCATAGTAACATCTTTTTTTTCCCCGTACCCTAATATTCCTGGGAAGAAGGCAAAAATATTTTTAATATAGTGTGATTAAGTAACTTCTTTGTTTTTAATTTAAGACCATAGTCTCGGAGGAAGAAATGTTTAAGAAACTGTACAAAGATTATCCTCAAGCTTCACAGCTGTATGCCATGACACCAAAAAAGGTACCTTAGCTTTTCTTTAGATCAAAACAAACAGTTAATCAAATTTGTTGTAGAAACTAAGAGAAGGCTTTATTTTTCTTCTTAGAAGCCAGCCACATCCACCGTGAAAACTCCAGGCTCTATACCGAAACTCACAACCATGAGGCAAATGCGAGAGGCTGGATGGACTGCAGTTTCTAAAATGGACAGGAAACGAAAAATGAAAGAAGCTGAAAAGCTCTTTACTTAAAATGAAGAAATGACTAGTGGCCCAGCGTCGTGCGACCAGCACAGCCACAGCAGCGGTATTCCTTCAGCGTTGGCACGTTGTCGCGTTCTTCTGTCACACTCGGGATGTTTAGAACCACAGTCATTTCCTCTGAACACATAAACTTTCTAGATACACAACTCCATCACTCTGCAGAGTGTTTTCTGCATTTCATCCCATATGCTGTAAAAGGCCAGGGGACAAATGAGCCCATTTTTACACGTAGAAATAACTACAGAGAAGGCTGTTTCAAAAAGAAAAAAGGTCTGGCATTAGAAATACTGGTTTTAAAGAAATTCAGTTTTGTTCTTTCAAATTTCCTCTCTTTTTCTTAATACATAATTCACAGAAGGATGTTACGGAGTGAAAGGCATGCTGAGGTTGTTACAATGCATGCACTGTTACCTGAAGTTGTCCATTTCAAGTGTTTCGGAACCGCCTGGCTGGTTCCTTCCAGTAGCTCTATTTCAGTCTGGTTGAACAGTTTGAAACTTCCACAGTTGAGTTTTTGGTAGCATAACTTTGGCATGAAAAGATTTCAGCTTCCTAATGAATAAAATATGCAGATGTTTTAAGATTGTAAAAACAACATTAAGATGTCATTAAATTGTTTATCTGAACCGTCAAGTGTGGGGCCAAATGTTGTTGCTTTGTGTTGTGACACAGGGAGAGGTCACCAGGCAGCCTGCCCACGGACGCGCAGCTTCTGCCATGGGCCTGTAGGAGGGGTTTAAAATAACATGTCTCTGCGTCTCTGCGTTAATCCTTGATTAATCTGAGTATCACAACAACAGAAACCTGCTTCAGAGCCTAGAGATAAGAAAGCTACAGGTATATCCTAAAATACTGAAAAAACCCCCACATCCTGGATTCATCTGAAGTGGGTGGCAAAGGATACGAACTTTGTTAGTTTTGTGTAGCAATTTTAGATGTCAGCTTGTAGTATGGGTTCCTTATGCCCTGTCTGTTGAGCAGTGATATGAGTAACGCTTTTTGATTGTATGTAACCGACAACTACTCCCCAAAGATCTGAATATTCAGAAGGATATGCTGACTGTTCTGAAGCCCAGCTCCTGCTGGCACCTCGGGTGCCAGTGCCAGGCTGGATGTGCAGAGGAAGGGGCTCTCCGACACATCACGCAGGTGCTGCTACCTGGGTACCCCTGCTCACACAATGAGCTCAGACACGAAACCCCAGCCCAGGAAACTTGGAAGTGCTGATGGACTGGCCTGAAGGCAAAGATGACAGGATGTCACCAGAGGAGGAGGTGACGTGTGCTGAAGAGGCCCCTCTGTACGATGGAATCCCAGGAACTGAGAGGCAGTATGCCCTGTTCACGGGTGGGCCCTGCCCTGTTGCAGGGGAACGTTGGAGGTGGAAAGCTGCTGTGTGGAGTCCCCTGCAACAAGGCGCAGGAAGCACTGAAGGACAGGTGAATCGAGCCTGTTGCGGAGGTGAAAGCCAGCTGGGCAGCTGGTTTCTTTTCTCCACATTTGGAAATGGAATCTGTTGTGCAAACACATTTTCTGAGAAGTTAGGATGACTTTTCTTGCTGGAAAGATATTTCATAAGTTTGCAGAATATTGAGGTTTTAATATATCTGCTAAACCAGAGTAAATTAGACCAAAAGAAAAACAGAGAAGCTGCTTATAACACAGACATTCCAGATGTCTGTTTTTTCCAAGAAAGATTATTTTCCCATAAGTAGGATAAAATAATCCATTTACATCTCTCCCAGGTAAACTAATTACTTATTTTTTGACTGTATACAGGAAGTGTCACATAAAGGCAGTTACTTACTAATATCTCCTTAGTTACTTTGCAGGCGAAAGAAAATGCAGTCACCGAAAACACAAGACCTGTGAGTAAGTTTATTTTAGTGGGAGGTGGTGTTTTATACAAGAACCTGACGAGGTTTGTTACTTCATCGCAAGGTGGCACGTTGCTGATTTTGGCTGCTGCTGTTGTGGTCATCATCAAGAGATATGCTGACTCGACTCCTAAGGTAGTTACTGAGCAATCAAAAATAGAGTCCAGTTGTTTCTGAGTAGGTGAGACTTCTGCTCTCCAGCCATCTCAGTACGGCTGCGTAGAGACCTGTGAACTGCGGTTTGCACTCTTGAAGGTAACTTTCAAAATCCACATCAAGCCTCGCCTACCCACATTCATAGCTTTGCTAGTTCCAGAACATGTGACCACCGAGTGCCTTGCTTTAAAAATTCAGGATTTAAATGATTGTTCATTGAATCTTTACATGAAAAACACATTGGTATCGACCAACCATGATTTCCAGTGTCGTGGCATGTGTACAGTATCTAACCTTGTAGGAGAAGAAAGGACAAGAGGCGTAAGCATAAGAATTATAAATGCTGGTTAACTAGTGTAAGAGTTTCTGCAGGTCGCAGTGAGTCTTGTGGGAATGAAAATGTCTTTAAGGTGAAGAAAAGTCTTTCCACTTGAACAGGAAAAAATCCAAGTCTGGGCTGCCCACATCTAGACTCGGTAAGTAATCAGTCAGGACTCATCGGTTTCCAGTCCTGTCACAGTAGGGTTGGGAATCCATGGTGCATCATATAATCCTGATATTCTGTCTCGTGGTGTTTTGTATAAATCATCTGCAAAATCACAAAACGGCTGCTGGCCCTGCTATGTAAAACTTGCAAGAAATGCAATAAACCAGGAAGCAAATTCATACTTGCCTCATACTACGCCTGTTCCTGTGGAAGGACTGTGTAAATAAGGTACTAAACATGCTTCAAAATGTAAATGACTTTATATTAGATAGTAAACCAGTTTGCACAGGAAGTTAATGACAGTTGGTAAATGCTTGTGCTTCGGCTTGTGAATCCTTCAGGTAGCCCGGAATTCAGAGAAGTAAAAATGGAAAGGTACCAGTTAGCAGCTCTTCCTAGTGAATGTTGATGACCTCATCTGTGGAATTCTGTTACAGTTTTGAAGGCTGAGAACTGGCAAGATAAGTTTATTTCTAAATGCCTAATTCACAAGGCTTTAAAATGTACATTAACCTGTGCCAATCAATGTAGTTATCAATGAAGTTATCACTTAAACATTATTTCCTTTTTTTTCAATGCTATTTCCAGTAAAATACATACATATTTGTCACATTTCTTTTTGCTCAGGGTCTTTACTGATCAGTTTTAAGGAGGATGTGATCTTCAGCATCTGAGCTGTACTGAGCAAGAGTATAATTGATAACGACTGCAGATACCAATGTATTGCCTCTTCCAGCGGAGCAGCTGGGGACCTGCAGCTTCCAACAGGTTGTTTCTCAGTGCTGGGTTACCTTAACACCAGTGTTAGGACATGCTGGTATATGTTATTGCTTTCCTTCAGAATATTGCTTATGCCGTTCTCCGGTTCCTCTTCTGTCAAATACTTCTTCAGGGAGGATGAGCAATGCTGTGGCATACCATGCCTGCTTGCTTTCTGCCTGTCACCCTTATTTACCATGACTGCAATTTTCTTTTCCTCTAGTGCTTTGCATATTTTTCCTCTTTTTTCCTAAGGCAGATGCTGGCAAGTTCCTGCTCTCATCTCTTCAACACCCCTGGCCTCGCATCATTCCCAGCCCATCTGGCCTTCACGGAACAGTATGTCCTATTCCTTCAAGCTCTGCCATTGTCAGCAGGTTCCCAATACAGCTCTTTATCTACACTGTGGCCTCAACTAAAATGAGCCAGTCTGGCCGCAGAAATTCAAGGGAATGCTGCTGCCGTATGTAGTGACACCTGCTTGAATCCTGGGCTGTGTATGATTTGGAGTCAGAGCTTCAGGGATGTTTATTGGTAAGGTTGGGACAAGCTGATCACTTGATTTCAGCTTTTCTGATGTGCCTCCCAGCTGTGTTAAGTGACAGAAATGTAGGTGGCAGAGTGACAACCACCTGGAGCCTTGTGATAGCTGAAGATTTCTTAGGGTGGTGAGTGGTGTTTCATGCATGGTGTGCACAGTGCAACAGATGCAACGTGGTTGTTAGAGCAGAGGAAATCCTTCCATCTACCTGCTGCGTTCTGTATGCCAGCCGATGGCTGCGTTTTGCACCTTGCTTTGATTGGCTGGAGCTGAAATATGTGATGCTGTAAACCCTGTTGCTGTTGTTTGTCCAGACCCGCTCTGGGTCTTTGTACGTTCTCTATGAGAAATAGGTGATCTTTGGCCTGAACAAAATACTTGGCTGTAAGGTAGGAAGTGAAAAGGATCAGAAAATGCATAGGATGAATTCCATTCATTACAGCCTCTCACTTTCATTGTTCAGCAGTGGGCTTATTTGTCTTTGTTTAATCTGCTTTTTCCTCTTTCTGAACTGTCTTGGGAACAAATACAGCTTTCCTTGAATTTACCTACTGGATAAGTGAGTAACCCTGGGTCTGTAGATTGTAAAATGTGGGGATTAAAAGAGAGCTGATTCAGTTTAAATACTTAGCTTGGCCATGTGTTTAATGCCCCATTTCCAATTTCTGGTGCAGATACCTGCTTTTAATTGAGACTTATTTTTTCGGTAAGACAAGTAATAACTTCTTAGTTACAACAGTCTAAAACAAAAGCAGAAGAGAGGAAAGCCTGAAAAGTTGAATTGAAAATTAAGTTCTAATTCTGAGAAGAAAAATAATGAGCATTTGCCTGTTCTGATGCTTGTCTTGGATCTCATAAAATATTCAAATATCAAGCAAGTGTCATTTTCCATCGTGGCTCTGTTAAGCACAGGAAATGTCAAGCTTGTTATTTCCTCAGTACAGAGTGTTGGGGTTTTACTCAAAAGCTGAATTTTTCAAATGAATGCTCCAACCCCTGTTGTTCCCAGTACTCACTTTTAACCTCTGTACTGTCTAATACTGAGGTTCAGCAAGAGACTCACACTGTGCAATGAGGGGCCTTCCCCCAGCAAGTGGTCCAAAATTTTCTCTTTCGTCTGTTCTCTTTGTTGTTAAATGCCCGGCAGAAGGTAGCAGCAGTGGGCTTATTACCTACTGTGTCACGAAAGGGAAAACTCCAGAATTGTGACAGAACTTGATACGTTATTCCAAGTATTTCAGATCAGACCACAAGGTTAGTTTGACAGCCTGAGAAAACCCACATTTTGGATCTTGCTTACAATCGTGGAATGTAACCACTGCCAGAGTTCAGAAGTACAGTACAGGGTTAGCACATGTGGGCACCTGCAGGCACATTGTCACTGTCACCCCACGCTCCTGACAGTCATTTCCAGATGTTACTTAAAAGTGTGTTTTGTTTAAAATCTGCGAGAGCAGAGGGTGCAAACAGCATGAGGAGAAACAACCGATCGTAAGAGAATCACGCGTTTCGGACTCACCCACGCTGACAAAGACAGGGGTATATGGACAGAGGAGCAGATCCGGTGGCTTTAGCGTGTGCCTGCTGAGACTCTCCAGTACCCTCCCTGAAGGGCTGGGGAAACAGCATGTCTCTATGGAAACCAGTGGAGCTGCACTGGGGTTAGATTAGCCAGTCTGCCCAGCCTAGGGCTGACCTCAGCTGGTGGAAACTAGCGGGGTAACACGAGAGGAGGGGGAATGTTCCATGGCAGTTGATCTTACTTCAGGGTGGCTTGGAAAAGTAGTTTTTCAGAATCAGGCACTGTACTCAAAGAATTGCTTTAAACAGTTTTCCCCGAGCATGTGTAAGGTAGACATTAAAATATTGATTAAAAAGATATATTAAGGAAAACCCTCAGAAATGTGTGGTCATTGTCATAAAGGACAACTATTTCTAAACTAATCATAATTTCCTTGAAACTTCTAAACAAGAAGGATTTTTAAAACATGTGCTACAGGAGTTAAATAATAGGAGTCTCTGATAAGAAAAAAGCCCAGTACAAGCCACAGCGTTATTCCTAGAATGTTTCTGTCCCTAGATACCAAAGTATTTAATGTAGTTGGCCTTGCTTCCTCCAGGAGTGTCTTGCGGGGAAGGGTTCATGAGGAAAAACAGACTTCCGTTTCCCTTCCTTACAGCCATCTTAATTTTTAGCTGAAATCTTAGCCTGGCTTCCTTGCTGAGACGCGCTCACTTTGCAACAGCTGCGGTAGACACTTCTTTTTGAGGTGGGTCTGTGCGATTGCCAAAGAGAGGGATGGCTGTTGGGCAAGAACAGCATCTGACAGGACGGCCTGCCCAAAGCTGAGACGGAGAAGTAGGAACATACCTCGGTGTTCGCACTAAGCATATATAATGAGCTTAAATTCGGATCTCAAGAAAGTCAGTTTTACACGCAGAGTGTCAGGGCTCCATAGCAGACCCCCATCCGTGAGGGTTGGTTGGATCGACGGCTGACTGCTTACCAGCTGGCCAGGCACGTCAGGACAGTCCAAGTACCCTTAGAAACTGAGACGTGTCTGTGGCTTCTGCCCTCAGGATTGCTGGGGTTCTGGGGGGGTGTAGTCATCCATCCTGCATGGTACTGCCGAGTTCTGGCTCGTCTTTGTTTGGGTTTTTGGAAATTTTGGCCTCAGTGTAGTGATTGTGTACCTCAGAGTAGCGTTTCCAAAGAAATGACACCAAATCCAAAGTGCTCTGTCCTGTGAGCCGAACAGCAAGCAGGATTATGAAGTATCTTCAGGCCATAAATGGAGATCGCTGGGATGTGATATGCAGCAACGAGACTTGCTGCTTTAACCGGTTGTTGACAGGAAATGCTGCAGCTAATCCTAGGAAAGAAAGAGCAGAGTGGTCATCTGTGAATCTATAAATCAAAGAGGTGAGAGCTGTGCTTCAGGCTATTACAGAGAGCCTTCCAATAGGCAGATGAGCTTTGAAAATTCAGCAGCCACAGTCTGTTTAAATGTAAAACCTGGCAAAACCACTTGTTTCTATGACAGCAGATTGGGATCTTATTTCCTTTTATCAGTGGAGGTCTGCAACAGGATGGGGTTGGAAATAATTCCTCTACCAGAACACTAATCCTTTAGAAATCTGATTGGGTTTGTCTGCTTTTCATCAGCATAGCTTCTATTTCCCTGTTGTTTGCAAGCATGGACACGTTTCTATTTTAATATCCGCAGTGGTCTGTGCAGCGGAAACAAGAGTTACTCCGCTCTATGCGGTACCCTGCTTGTAAGATCACAAAGTTTTCATTGTGTTGTGCTACCAACATGAAGAGTGAGCGGGAATAATGTGTGATTTCTTCTTCTCCTTTTTCCTACTTCTCCCTTAGGCATTGGTCAGTGACAGAGGATGCTATTAAGTTACTTTTACATACAAGCTTCTGGTATGCACTCGATTTCTCTTGCCTGTTACAGACATTCCTGGGTAGTGAACCCAAGAATTTTATGATTACTAAATTCTGTTTTCAGAGATCATTTAAAACACTTCTTGCAGAACATGAGCATACTGTCTTTCACCTAATGAAAGTGTAGAGTAAGTGATGTCAGTGAGTGGATCGGTCTAGTTAACGGAAAGGTTAAAGATAAATAATTAACAGTGTAACTGGCTGTCCAGAACAGGCTACAAAGATGATGGCTGTAAAAGCACATTAACAATACCTACCACTGAATAGTCTGCAGGTCAGCAGGGGGGGCAACCAAAGAGATGGATCCATAAGCATCAGACTTTTAACTATGGATTTGAGGGATCTGTATGGAAGAAGCCTCAGGCACTCAGAGGTTGCCACGTTGGGCTTTGTTGTCCTGCCACAGCCTTTTGTCTTGCTGCTCCCACTAGGTAGTGGGATCTCACTCCCCTCAAGTGTTTGAGAGGTCAGTAGTGAAGGAACTCTGTGGTCACATCCAGAAAGGACAGCAATAGTTTGGGTAGGCTACTGCAGAGATGTGACTGTCTGTCACTCTGGTGATGTTTAACGCATCCCTGACGGATGGGCAGGCTGACGTGATGCCAGCAAGGAAGAGGTAGTGGCCAAGAGGTTCTGTGTCCACATCGGTGTGCAGGTAACCTGAGTATGAGCAGCAGCAGTCACAGTAGTCTCAAGGTCCACCCAGAGTAATTTATCCTGCTTCCAGATAAATGAATTTTCATTCTTAATAGGTGGTCAGATATTGCTGCAGTGCACTGCAGGGCGTTCAGACTGGGTAAAAATGTTGCAGTGAATAAACGCACTGCTGAAATTATACTACCTGCTCCAGGGATTAATAATTCCTGACATTCAGCATATACCACGCTGGACTGCCTAATAGCCCCTCATCTTCATGACAGCAGGGCTCTGGACAGATAGAACTAAGGACACTCCACCTATGGAGTTGCCTTAACAACCCAAGTTATAATCGCCTCAAAGAATGAAATCAGGTTTGTGTGGCATGACCTATTTTATGTAACACCACCTCGACAGGCATTAATTATGTTCTCATCTGTTAATTCTTTATTGCTCAAATCCTGTATCATCTTTCTGTTACTTTAGCTGATTTATCAGGGATAGATGTCAGGCTGGCTGGTTGAGAGTTACCTGGGTCAGCATTCTCTCTCTGAATATTGGCATAATTTTAGCACTTTTCTTAATGTTTTGAAATTCCCTCAGTATTCCCAGACTCCTGAAACGAGCATTAGCCAGCTAATGATGTTGATTTAAGAACGTGTATTCCTTACACACTTCATCTAATAATTTCTTTTGCAATACCTGTGTCGGTTGTTCAGCCAGTACATCTTCAAACACACAGGTACTGACGGAAGGCTTTGCACTTCGTGGCAACAGCTCGTCTTCATCCCCTCCTGCCCCTTGACGTTACTGATGGCCTCTGTCCTGACAGTTTATTTCCTAGTACCAGCTTCCCACAGCAGTTTTCTACATTTTCGCACTTCTGACAGTGGCTGTTGTTTGTTGTTGTGGTTTAGGCCCAGTAAGCAACCAAGTACCACATAGCCACTCGCTCACCTCCCCCTTTGCTCTCCCTTTTTTTTTCATTTCTAGTTTTTATTGTCGCATTCTCTTTTTCATCTTCACTACGATTGGTATCTTTTTTCTTTGCTGTTGGGGTTTGCAGACAATACTTCCCTAAATCCTTTTAAAGTAAATTCTTAATCCTTTTGTACCTTAATCTGGATCCACTCCCTCCACAGTTATACCTGTTTTTCCGAAATCGTAGAAATCGTCACTGTGAAGCAGCAAAAGATATATGCCTTTATCCCTGACCTGCCCGCTGCCGCCTTACAGGGTATGTCACTTTAAACCTGGCTGCGGGGTCTCCCTGTCGGAGCCAGGGTATGCAGGTACAGTGCCAGTGGCCTAAGGCTGTGCTTTAAATCCCTGTGAAACCTTCAGAGAAGAGTATCGGCTGGGC
>NW_010260941.1:32399-40625 GCF_000690775.1 Eurypyga helias
CCTGCTTCCAGAGTGCCCTTTTTTATTCTCGTTTGGGGCACTTTTTGACCTCTTCAGGATTTAGTTTTATGAATGGTTTCCTTTTCCTTTCAGGATCGTTGTCTCCTTTGAAATACTCTTAAGGTTTTCCAAGAAAGAATATTCTTTTCTGTGACTGAAGTTTTAAACAACCAAACCCGTGCATACACATGTAGTGTGGCTGTGTGTGTATACCCCCACATCACCTGCGGATGTGGGGGCTGCACTCACACAGCCTGGATGTTTTAACTGCATTTAAAATACGTCAGAAAAATACAGTTAAATAATGTATTGGAGTAGTAGCAAAGTAACGGCGTTAGACTTCTGTTGCTAAGTGTAGATGGACAGATGTTACCGAGAGTACAATTAATGCTCTGCTCATGTCCTTAAGCCAGAAAGAGTTATATTTAATTCCTGAGGAGTTATATGGTAGAAATTAACCCAGAATTAAAGACTCCATGAAAACAGAAAGCATTTGGCTAGTCTTAACAGAGCAGGAACTCTATCACATTATCCAAAAAAAACCCTTGGAGAATTAGTGCAGGACACAAAGCGGTGTGCAGCAGTCCGAAACCACAGGAGAAGGAGACATTATTCAGGAATGAGCTGGACACCAGTCAGGACTGACCGGATCACTCCTTCAACAGGACATAATCTTTCTTATGGCTCCGTAAATGAAGAATGCGGTTGAGAGACACGAGTGCGAGGTCAGACGAAGCCCTCACGGCGGTTAGGGGATGACTGGCGGGGTGGGTGTTGACAGAGCTGCACGGGACAGGCGCGGCGAGAAGGCTGGCCGGGCGCTGATGGGCGGTGGAGAACAGCTGCTTTGTGGGCTCAGGATGTGTGTGCTGACTCGACCCTTTCCCAGGTGTCCACACAGCCCTAAACGTGACTGCGTGCCCCCACCTGTGCACATCTCAGTTTCACTGGTGTTGGTGCAATATCTTGCTTCTCATCGTGCCACAAGGAGTGGTTTCTTGAAAGGTTTTCCTCTGTCAATCAGTATTCCAGAGTGAATCACATTTGCTCAGTAGGTTCAAGGCCAGGGACTTCTCCGTGTGTTTTGTTTGGGCAGGTGAGCCGGGCTGTGCCTCACCCCACCGCAGGGCCGCGGCTTTGGGCTGAGACCTGTTCCTTGGTGTGCACAGCACTGCTCCTCTCGGCTGTGCCTGCCTGGGGACAGCACAGGGAGTGAACCTGGCCTCGGTAAACTGCCGCAGCGCACCGGCGTAGGGCCGGCCCTATGTCCTTCCAGATGGCTCCATCTCCACACCAGCCTTCCTGCTGTGATGTTGCTGTCCTATGTAGTGATTAAATTAATCAATAATAACTTTTTTTAAGCAGTGGTTAGTTTAAAAGCCAGAGAAGATAATGACTGTTAAAATAATTAGATTTCCAGCTCCAGTTTCCAGGTTAGGATATTACAGACACGTTTGTTCCTATCACATTTGCTTTGTGGTTCAGTATGAATTTTCAATAGATGACTTAGCGATAAGAAAGCAGTAATTCAGATGCAATTATATAAACAGTAAGATCAGCCTGGAATTAGCCTGGAGAGTATAAAGCACACACGGAGCTTGTGCTGGGTCACTGCCTCTCCCAGCTCAAGGCAGAATCAGGTTCCTGTAATAGGGAAGAATTCAGCTGACAAGAGGTTGGTCTTTCCAGACTTGCACTGTGGCAGCTACAGGGTAAACCAGGCTGGGTAGTGAGTGGCTTTTGCTCCGGGAAACTGGCAGCTGGAAGAGGCTGGAGGGTGATGTCCACGTGTTTGTAGACACTGTCATTTGAAGTTTGTGGTTTAGAGGCTGGAGAATAGACCCTGGAATTGTCTCGGAGCTAAGCAAAGCTTTGTTGTTGGGATGTCCCGGCAGGTCTGAGAAACGAGGTCAGCACAACAGACAGATAAAGTGGGGATACGTTGATTTGAACACTTTGCTGATGTTCTTTCTTGTAATTTGCTTGAATCTATTATTTAATTCTTGGCTGTGTTCCCATTTCATCCTGCCTCTGCGCCAACTGGACAGTAGGAAAATACAGCGGAATGCCTGAGAGGCACAGCTGTTTCTTTTTCTCTTAGACATTTTGTAAGATGTTTTACAAAATAATTTTTAAACCAGGGAGATTATTTTAGCATCTCTGGTTAATTCTAGGGCTCATGTTCTCTCACATATTTCACGTTTTCAAATCATGTAGCTCCTGTTATTTTTCTGTGTCAGCATTTTATCACTTAGTAGCAAAAAGTTCCATGTGATGTGCTTTAGTGGGGAAAAAAGTGAATTTGCTCTATGTTGTTAATGGCCTTTTTACCCTTCTTTTCTGTTTAGTGGCTAGTATTCTTTCAGTTAGAGGTCTGCGATGGGCTGGAATTGTCAGGCTGTAGCTAAAAACGTAAAGATTGCTTCTAGTCTGTGACTGTCATAACTGTTCTTGTCAAATTCTGAAAGGGCTGGAGGGTACATCTGATTTTACTTAGGGTTTGCTTTGTTTGTCTGTTTGTTTTTCCACCATCTAGCATGAGTCCCTTCTTTGTGATGTCTCTCCTCTTTGGCCTGACTTTCAGCCAAACAGCATCACTTTGTGCTCCTTCGGAGTATATAATCCATGTGGAGAAAAGGGAATGTGCCTACTGCCTGGCCATCAACACCACCATCTGCGCTGGATTTTGCATGACTCGGGTACAAGGCGTTACTGTGTTCTAGGCAGTTGTTTCTGTAATGGCCATCGCTGCAAAACAAGTGCCTGTTCTGATGGGAAAACTGTGCGAATGACCCAGTTCTGACAGTCTTTGTCACAGACAGAAAAATCACACCGTCGTCATGTTTTCAAGGGAGCTTTTTGCAAAGGGATGGATGAGAAGTGCCAAGCCTTTGGAACTACGGAGTGTGGAACAGCAGCGGCACAGCAGAGAGCTGAGCGCTGCTGGCACTGCAGAGCCTCCGTAGTCAGTCTGTGGGGTCAGGATGGAATGGGAGAAGCAGGTTGCGTGGAGTCACTCTTGCTCCGTGCAAATGCCTTGGGTAACTTCTGCTCCCACTGCGATTACGGCAGCTGGCTGCGGGGCATCTCTCGCACGCAGGCGTGCCAAACGCTGTGCTTGAGCTTCACTGTTCAACGCAGCGTTGCAGTCCCGCCATGCTCAGGAGGCAGCCAGTGCAGACGCAGAGCACTGTCAGCGCGCTGAGCCGAGCAGGTGAGCTAAAAGCCCGGGAGCGAGGTGAACCTATCTAGGGGTGGAGCCCCGTCACATGCCGGTTCAAAATCAGAGATCTGAACAAAGTAGGCTGCAAATATCAGCGCCAGTCTAGGGGCGAAGAGGTTTGCTTTCAGACGTCAGAGGAGGCCTTGACGCTCGTGTACGCTTCAGTGAAACCATGTGTTTCTTTTCTCTTTGTAGGACAGCAACGGCAAGAAGCTGCTACTCAGAAGTGCTCTGTCCCAGAACGTGTGCACGTATAAAGAGATGCTGTATCAAACAGCCCTGATCCCGGGCTGTCCTCATCACACCCCCCCATATTACTCCTACCCCGTGGCGGTGAGCTGCAAGTGTGGTAAATGCAACACCGATTACAGTGACTGTGTTCAGGAGAAGGTTAGGACCAACTACTGCACTAAACCACGGAAGCTCTGTAACATGTAAGCGTCCCACCGAACGGGGTTGAACTGTACCTCTCTGCTCACAGCTAAACATAAATAAAAGCCTATTTCCTAACAGGTTTGCAAACTGGTGTGCTCAAAGTTTTATTCCAAAGACGTATCACTAATTACTTCAGTTAACTGGAGTGGACTTCAGGACTGCAGGTTTGTACTTAGACCCCACCTGAAAGTTACTTTGGGGAAGAAACGACTGTGTATGTATTATCCTTTGCTCATAAATCCCAGGGACATTGTGATGAGATGCTCGGAGACCAAGCATCTCATGTATTTCAGAGTAAAAAGGAAAAAAAGGCAATGCGTACGCTAAGTGTTGAGCACTGTAATGAGATCTACATTTGGGCATGCACGTACAGCCTTCACCTCGGCATCGGCATGTCCCTGCCGAGGCCCCTGCTTCGGCCCCAGCACCTGCAGTTCACTCAGCTGCACCAGCGAGCTGCGTCCTCGCCCCTCTCCAGTGCTGGGCTGGTCAGGCAGGCCGTCGTGTCCGCGCCAGCGCAGCAAGCCTCGCGCTGCCGTTGAAGCCCGTTAGCGGAACACTGCTCCCTGTGAGCACTGAATAATCTGTGAAGCTTCAGATCTTGCTGCTCTGTTCTCCAGGAGGGGGGTAATGCCGTCAAACTGAAGTGAAACTCAGGAAAGTTCTTGTTTCCCCGCACAGGTCAGCTGGTCCCTAGTGAGCGGAGCGTGGGCTGAGCCCCACCCTACCTGCTAAACACGCAGGGGCGAGCAGTGCAGAGCCAGGAAGAAGAAACAAATGTAAATAACGAGTGTTTCCACCAGGACCCCTCCGCCCCGCCAGTGCTGTTGGTTCACACGGTTTTCAGGTAACAAGCCACTGACACGTGAAATCGCTACCAAAAGCTTTGGTTCCCGGTTCCCCTCTGCCCTAGCCCTGGGGTGGGTCACTTCACTGTAGCTCTTCGTTGTACCAGTGATTGCACAGACGAAAATGTACGAAAACCCAGCTTTGCTTTATTTTGGCAAGTAACAACCCCTAGAGCCAGGAAGATGAAGACCATCTTGTTATGCCCGGCTTGAACTGCCAGCCACGCTCAAAGTGGGGCATTGTGCCCCCGGAGTTAACCTGCTGTCAGCCCTCAGAGCCACTGCCCACACCGCGGAGCTCGTCTGTCTGTCCGTCTTTCTGTTCAGTCTCGCTCCCAGCAAAACACACGACAAACTCCATACGCACTCCTGCTCTTGCTGCCATGAAGTTCCAGTTTCTTGGGAGGGTGGGAAGTGGCACATATCTGCTTTCCTTCTTTCAGCTTTTAAACCTCCTCCGTGTGCTGCTGTGAACATCAGTGTTCCTTCCTGGGGAGAAGCACCACGGGGCGGTAGGTGCCAGGTAGCACCTGCCTTCCCGAGAGGTTCGCTTTCCATGGAGCATCACCAGGTGCCGTTCCACAGCTGAGCCCAGAGTCAACCGCTGCTCCCTGTAGGGGCTGATGGAAACAGCATCCAGAGACACCTACAAAACCAGCCAGGAAAAACAGCAGGGCAGGACTGCCGTTTTATCCCTCGTGGTCTTTTTGCAGGCGGCTGCACTGCCCACTGTGCTAACAAGGGAGAGCAGAGGAGAGGGAAGGCATGGTCCCGAGAGGCGTAGGTTATGCTTACGCAGTGTTCCACAGTTAACAGATGGAAAGTCTTGAAACAGGAAGCATCCGATCCCGGCAGGGTGGCCCTAGGGCTCTTGTTAAGTCTTGTAATGGCCCGTGTGTGCCAGCCCGCTGCCAGGAGCCGTTCTGCGCGCGGCAGCTCTGAGGTTGCACGCTCGTTAGCAGTGGGGTGACTTTGGGTGCAGGGTTGACCAGCAGACCTCACACAAGGCACGGTGACGCTGACGTGCACGTAACATCCGTCCTCTCCTGAAAATCCGGTTCTTGCTCTTCCTCATCCCTCTCTGAGGTCAACCCTGGAACACTGGATGTCCTCATCACCATCCACAGCAGTACCTCTGTTCACTCCAGGGTTTCTTGGGAAAAGTGGCAGTTACTACCCCGTACCTCGCATAGCTCCGGTACTGGTGCTGAAGACATCAACGGCGAGCTCTCTACCCTTTCCCATCCAAGAATTCTCTCTGCCCCTCCCTTCCAGGACCTATGTGCTGTGTAAAAAAAAAAAAAAAAACAAACCCCAAACAAAAAACCTACGTTGAGCATAGCCCTCAAGCAGTCGAAGGTACGACCTAAGACCATGGCAAATGCCACTACGCTGGGAGCCTTTGAGTTCTGCAGCAAGTGTGAAAGTTAATTTTCAGCAGAAACCTCAAACAATGAGTAGTTAGACACTGGAACCAAAACACATACTCTGAGGGTGATAAATAAGTACTCCACTGCCCACTCTTCCAGCACCCTGTACCTGAATTTTCAACCTCTCTGTGGGGAAGGTGATAACGGCCTGGCACCACCTTGTTACACAGAATAAGCCCTTTCTATCAGCGAGAGATTCTGAAATACTCTTTTTCTTTTGCAGCAGCCATCACAAAGACAAAATGCTCGTTTCCCTTGCTTGTTGCATGTAACCTTATTCTCACGCCCAGGAGCAAACTCTAAATGGTAATTTCAGCCTCCCGATGTAGTGAGTAGCTGGTGCTAATCCCACAGCGTATCGCATCGGATCCACCTGCGGCAGCGCCCGTTTGTGCCGCTACCCTCTGTCAAACAGGTTAATTCATCCCAACTGCATGCAAAACATGAGAGAGAAAGAAATCAGTCTGGAAGGATCTTTTCTGTCCAACGAGAGGAGTTTTCACCCTGCTTACCAAAGTTTACTCTGACTGAAATGCACAGCATACACTGACAGACTGATGGTCAGTACGTGGCAAACTATCAGATTCCTAGTTAATCCTACACACTGCGGTGTAATCTATTCCTGCCCTTTTTAACTTAAATACTCCATTTAGAAAGGCCATGAAGGTGAAGCAAAGTACTTCCAACAATGCAGTCAAGCTGAAACTCAGAATTCTGACATATACAAAACATGAATGATCTAGAATGTTAGTAAAGAACCATTGCCATCCCTGGCAAAGAAGTGTCTGAAATGGGAAACTCTTGCCAGCTTGCCTCCTTTCCTGAGTTACCAGGGTCACACGAGCTGTGAGACCGGAGCACACCACTGAGATCCAAGGTGTGCTTTTTTCAGTGTATACGTGTTCAGAAATCTGATTGTAACTCCCAACAAATGACATATTCCATTGCAACTTTGCTTGAAACAGTAAATACAGGAAACAAAATTCACAGGACACAGAGATGAAATTTAATTTTCTTAGAATGTTCTCGCTTTCAATTTTGCAGGTTACATGAATGTTCCTGGGATCTGCTGCTCTGCTCCGAACACCCTCCTTTTACTTCAGCTGCAGCATCGCCTCCGTGAAAAACTGCGGGAATCTGTGAGGTGGGGCTGCTTGGGCAGCGGCGTTGGACCAGGTGAACTCCAGAGGCTCCTTCCGACCTCTCTGATCACAGCAACTGCTTTGTCCAGGGCAACTGCAGGAGGAGCCGGCAGCACGTGCACGCTTGCCACCGGTTCTATGCAGGGCAGGAGCTGTAGGTGTCATCCCAGAAATCTGGTGATAAAGACGCCTTTGCGGGCAAGGCTGAAAATTCAACTTCTCCAAACCCGCTGTTTAAAAGGGATAAAGTGCAGAAGATTTTGCAGGCACAGCCCTGCCTCTGTAAGAGATGTGCCTTACCGCTGTGGGGTGAACAGCCCCGCGGCACTCCGTGCATCGAGGACGGCAGCTGCTGCATCCAGCCAGGTTGGGATCAGCTAAGTCACGGAAGCCCTTCTGGCGGCGGGGAAGCCCGGTATTCCCTCGCCCCGGCACAAAACGTGCAGCGACAGTGTGCAAAGGAGCTCTTGAACACCCAGCGTCTCCGCAAGCAGCTGCAACATGAATCACTGCTCTCCGGTCTGTGAAGAGCACGGAGAATGACAGAAAAATGAGGGAGCAGGTATTTACCCAACAAAGCAGCAATTGTGTTGCCTAGTACACAATGGCAAAGAAACTAGATCTTCAGCTCTAAGGTCAGACAGTGCCTCCTCCAGGTGTCGGAGCCTTTCAAAAGGGCACTCAGCAGAGGAAATCTTAAGCCAGCTTGCTGCCCAGTGGCACTTGCACTCGGCAATCGAAGAAGGGCGCTGGGCCCCCTCCCAGCAGTAAGCGGCGCGGCGCAATTATTAAAACGCTCCCTTACGGCTGGGGCTGACAGTAAAAAACCCCCGCCGTGTAGTCTGCCATCCTGCTGCACTTGGCTTGCGTTAACACATTTACATGCCCGCATGGCGCTTCGGCCTTTCAGCAGTGTTTGGGTTCAAGAGCCTCACACCCAGGGCAGCCACCACGGCTGTGGCGATTCCTTGGGTCAGGGATGCTTTTTCACACAACTGAGCGCGGGTGTGCGGCCGGTCCAAACATCCTCACCTCTCCTCAACGTGGTGGTGCTGGCGAGGGAGTGCCAGGGGAGCCGGGGCGCCCAGGCCACAGTGGAGGCTCGTGGTCAGGCCCGGGCTGAGGCACCTTCGTCCTTCGAACGCCAC
>NW_010260942.1:0-1277 GCF_000690775.1 Eurypyga helias
ACTGGAAGAGGTTGCCCAAAGAAGCAGTGGATGCCTGTCCTAGTCCCAGACACCAGTTTATCATATTTTGTTTCACTCCATAACACATCAAGCTGAGTGGTTGGTGTCACCCCGACACCAGAGGCACTGCGAACTGGCAGAGCAGGGGTGGGGACGGGGACGTTTGCAGCACGGGCACAACCCGGAAGGTGTGTGAGGGTCGGCTCGGGGGTTCCAGCCAGGAGAGCAGCACAGTTTTTGTTCGGAGCTCGTGGAGAAGGGTGTTTAGTGCATAAGGAGCATCTTTTGTCAAGCAGATTGATCTAGGAGTTGGGGTTTGAAAGTTGTTTTTTTTGCTCTCCCTGCTCTTGGCTCCCAGGCTGATTGAGGGGGTTTTTCTCCTTTTTCGAGATTTTTGGATTTATTTTTTTGCCTTGCCTGGAAGCTGGCTGTGTCTGCCCACAGGTGGTGAGAACCTGTATAATTTGTTCTGTTTTTCTTTTCTTTTAATTACTTATTAGCAATAGCATTGTTAGTAACTCCATAATTTTAATTTATATAGTTAAATAGTTCTTATCTCAACTTCCACGAACCTCTCTTGTTTTCCTCCGACCCTTCCTCACTGGTATTTGGGGGGTGGGGGCGTGGAGTGGTAGAGCGACTGGTGGTGCTTAACTGCCCGACAGGGCTAAACCATGACTATGCCCCATCCCTGGCTGTGTCTTTGAGCAACCCGGTCTAGTGGAGGGTGTTCCTGCCCATGGCAGGGGGGTTGGAACTAGATGATCTTTAAGGTGCCCTCCAACCCAAATGATTCTGTGATTCTAACACTGTCAACACTGAGAATTACATCATATCAAAATGTTTTTGGGAGCTCTGTGCCACACTGCATAGCTAGTACATAGCAAACTCACCATTTCCCTTTAAAATTTCCTTTGAAAAGGCCCTGTTCTTCTATGCTTAACAATGTCCCCCAGAAAGCCAGCCTCCCTCCCATTCAGAATACAAACCTCAGGAGCGGAGGGACCCAAACACTATCACACTTGTCCAGGCCAGCCAGAAGCCAGAACACAAGGCCACCTCTGACTCCATTAACCACACTGTTTTTCTATTCTACAGCATAAAGACTGAAAAAGGGGAAGGGTGGATGGGGCAAGATTTCCAGTGAATTTATTTCTGATCCAGCTCATTTCCCACAGTTATCCATTCTGTAAAGGGCATCAAACCTAATACATACCAAGGGAACAACCCCTATATTAATTGCTGAGTGCTAGAACCTAAGAGTCATCCCATTACAA
>NW_010260943.1:0-255 GCF_000690775.1 Eurypyga helias
CATTCTGTGATTCTATAAGGAAAAAATAAAAAACACCAAACAAAACCAAAAAGCCAGAAAAGGTTACATCTTTTCAAACAGACAGAGAGAGAGCAAGATGTGAGAGAGAGAACCCTCCAGACACCAAGGTCAGTGGAGAAGGAGAGGGAGGAGGTGCTCCAGATGCCAGAGTAGAGATTCCCCTGCAGCCAGTGGTGAAGACCATGGTGAGGCTGGCTGTGCTTCCGCCTCCCTGGAGGGTTATAGAGCCTCACA
>NW_010260943.1:283-6374 GCF_000690775.1 Eurypyga helias
CGGGAGGAGGTTGGCTGGCAGGACTTATTACTTGCATTGGGGACCAATGCTGGAGCAGGCTCTTCCTGAAGGACTGCGCCCCATGGTGTAGGGACCCACGCAGGAGCAGTTCGTAGCCTGTGGGAAGAACTCACGTTGGAGAAGTTTTTGGAGGACTGTCTTCTGTGACAGGGACCCCACACTGGAGCAGGGGAAACATGTGAGAAGTCCTTTCTCTAAGTGGCAGAGACAATGTGTGATGAACTGACCACAACCCCCATTCCTCATCCCGCATCCCCCTGCACTATTTGGGGGAAGGAGGTAGAGAAAAGTGGGAGTGAATGTGAGCCCAGGAAGGAGGGAGGGTTGGGGGGAAGGTGTGTTGTTTTTAGTTCACTTTTACTCTGATTTGACTACTAATAAATTAAACTAATTTCCCCAAGCCGAGTTCTTTTTTGCCTGTGACAGTAATTGCGGAATGATCTCTCCCTGTCTTTATATCGAGTCTCAAGCCTTTCTCTCCCCTGCCCAGCTGACGAGGGGAGTAATTGAGCAGGTTTGGTGGGCACCTGGCATCCAGCCAGGGTCAACCTACCACAATAGGCAAATTTTGAAAAGTTGACTTCAGTGGTTCATGAAAACTTTGAGAAGGAAAAAAACTTATCCAGGTTCCTTGTCTTGCTTGGAATCTGTACATATGTATTAGCAATGGTGTCGTATATATTATCATTGGTGTGGTATTAGAAAAACTGAGATAAAAAATTAGTAAGAAAATGATAGTGAACTTTTGGTTTATATGTAGCATATATGTAATTTGCAAAAATGTTGGCTTGTAAGGCAAATCCCAATTTAAAATCTTCAGTAGGCAACATAAACGTTGATGGAAGAAGTGTTATTACTATTTCACGAACTGTTAACCCTGGAGCCTGTGTATAATAGGTAAATGTAAAAATATAAAGTTCCTCTCCTTTAATTTTTTTTTTTTGCTTTCAGAAAATATGCTCAATTTTTGTAATTTCATTAGTATAGCAATAGTGGATTGTAATGTGTGATCTTTATAAATTTTTCTTGGTTTGGAACTGCATTTGAAATTATTGTGACAATATTTTTGGGGTGTGTGTGTTGGCAGTGTTGGGGTTTTTTTTTGTTTTGTTTTTTTAATGTGAACTTCTTTACAGTTGGTATCTTTATAGTAAGTGAAAACTGGATGAACAAATTCCTTTTCAGTAGTCAAATAGAAACTGTGCAGTTTGACAGGAAATAAATTAGCTAGTTCAGTGGTGAATAAACCATTTCTCTTTGTGTAATGGATGAAACAGTTCCTGGAAGTAGTTTGATCAGCGAGAATTTAATATTCAAGAGAGAATTTCAGATAAATTTTGAAATAGCTGCTACTTATTTTAAAATATATTAAGATTTTGTATTTGTCACTTTGCTTATACTTGACTTTTTCATTTGTAATTTATTTAGTTTGGTTTTGCTAGTTTAGATGAGAAATATCTCCTCCAAAATTGGGAAGTGAATATAGCAGTAATTCCTTAAACTGTTTAAGGATTAAGTGCTGTCTATGGCAGTATGAACCAACAGAACTTTTGTTACCAATTTTTGAATTGTTACATTAGAACCTGAGCAGATTTTTTTTTTTTTTGACTGCCTTATCTTGCATCTTTTTTGGTGAAGGACCCTGCTGCTTAGACCAAAAGTGTACATTTGATTGCTTAATGCCATTTGATATTTAAATTCTACATTGTTTTACCCACTTTTGACAAAATTTACTTAGTATGCAGCTAAGGTTATGGTCTGTGTTTCACGTATGTTATTGAATTTTAAATTTTTTTAAGTCAAACAAGAATATTAATTTGATTTTGTGTGGGTTTTTTTTTTTGGGTTTGTTTTGTGTTTGTTTGTTTTTAGTGCTTGGGAGATGGGAAGTAATGATAGCTGGCACCTGAACTAAAATATCTGTGTAGGCGCTACCATCCCAGAACTTCAGGATGAATGGGGATATGCCTCATGTTCCCATCACTACTCTTGCAGGGATTGCTAGTCTTACAGACCGTAAGTACTCTTCTTTTTTTTTTCTTCTGCATTTTTAAAAATACTATAAATAGTTTTATTTTTAAAATTCTTAAAAATAAATTTGTTCAGAATCAGATTTGGTATTAAAAATCTTAATTTTGTCATTGTTCAAATTTTAATAATATGTTTAGAGAAAATATATTAATTTAAACATGAAATGAAATGCAGGTTAAAAAAAAACCCTTAAGTAAACCTGAAACACAAAATATAGGAATTCATTGTTTGTTAGGAACATCACTGACGGATATATCTGGGTATCCCACAAATATAGAAAAACATAAATGATAAAATACTTCTCTAAAAAAAACATGTCATCATCTTCACTGGAGAGAAAGAGAGAGAGAAGAGGCTTGGACTGATGTTCAGCTAGAGTGAGTTGTGGAATATGCTGAATATACATGAAATCTAGTTCCTTAGTTGTAGACAAAGTACAAAAATGTTGCTCTAATTAACAGGTGCAAAGAATGGCTGCTAGAATGGAAATGAGCATATGAACCTATGAGGCTTCTTTCTTTGCTGTTCAGCCTACAAAAGGAGCAGATGAGGTGTGTGTGCTGTCTTTCAGACAAAATGCATGGAAAGGAAAAGAACTCTACGTTAAAAGCTGATACTGGCACAAAACCAAATGGTTATAATCTGACTAAAATTTATAGTGGAAACTAAGAAGAGATTTATTATTACTATCATGAGGTCCTAGAACAACCGTTCCAATGAGAGAACTTGGGACAAAAATGCATTGTATTTATAAAGTGTAAACAAGAGTTTATAGGTCTGTTGTCTGTCTGAGGATAATTGGACTCAGTGACCTGAGTGCTTTTTCTGAGCTCTTGTTTTCATTATTATACTTTTGAAATTTGGAGACTTTCCAAGACACACTGAAATATACCCAGCAATTGAATTTAATTGTCTACAGTAAAAAAACCCAGAGGTATTTGAGGGGAAAAACCTCCACTTCTTCATGTCTTTCTCATATTTTGAAATATCAAATTGGAAGATGCTGCTTATGTATTTATATGTATATATACCTATCATTATGTGTGTCTAATAATGGGCCATCAGAATGCAAATCATAAGTTTTGGGGCTATGGACAGTTTTCCAGCCCATAGTAAGTATTTGCAGGTAAGGTTCTAAAGAATTCAAAATACTGAACTATTAGAAGTCATTGTTTAGACTCCTGGTGCAAAAGTTTCTCAAAACACTGAACTACCTTTGGTGGGTTTGGCTCTTGTGTTAGGTGCATATGCTTCTTTAGCTGTCATATTTATCTCATGTTTAGAAACTCAGGTGTAGGTGAAAGAGAGAGGCTTGTCACTGCTTCACCTTATTTTTCTCTATGTGAAAAGAAAGGTACTGGACTGGACAAGTCCTTTTGCCCTAAAAACATGGAGGACACAATGATTAGAGGCAGTAGAGTAGGCTCCATTAAGTAGCTGAATTTATACTATTTTAATAAATATGTTTTGCTGATCTTGCTAATTTTTCCATGTTTCAAGGCACATTGAAGGTAATCTAATGCAAGTAGTGAAAGCTATCTATTTTATTATATTCTTTAATTTGAATTGCAGTTTATTTCTAAATACAATAATGATATACATTAAAAACGTATATTAAAAAATACTGGAATTTCCCCCCTCCCTTTTTTTTATTTAAAAAAAAAAAAAAAGGAATTTCAAAATATAAAAGAGCCAAAAGAGTATATTTCATAGTCGTGGGTTTTTTTTCTGAAGCTATTTCTAAAGTAATCAGCCTGGGAAATTGAAGTCAGAGTCAACTTGTTTTCGTGGACCCATGAAAGTGACTTTCCTTTGTAGCAGGCTTTTTGGCCTCTTCTCATCTATCTAGCCCTGCCAAATCATCTGGTCAAGGCTTCTGATTTTGTACACTTCCTTGTTATGCCTGCAGACTGAAGGATGCCCTCTGAAAGTATTGTATGCTCATTTATACTCTGATTGAAATATTGTGGTAGGTGTTTTCATTATACAAATCTTTTTACCAATATTTGTGGACGGGTATTGACTGAATTGAGATTTTAATGATCATTCCAACCAACAATTACTAGCCTTTTCTTGAGAAGATTACTGACATTCATTTTTTTTATGTAACAGGTGAAGAACAAATTGAGAATTTAATTAGTGCCTTCAGTTGGTTGTTGGGTTGTTTAGATTTTTGGGGTGTGTGTGTTTTTTTTTTTTAAAATCTACCCTCACCATACAAAGTGGGAACACTAATTAAATATGAAGGTCAGAGTAGAAAACTTGAAGTATATGATCAATGCACTTACAGTACTGCATGCAGATATGAGGATTTTGCATTTCCTTTCTTCCCTTTATCCATACTTTCAGCTGCAAGAGAAAACTGCCATAATATTAAATAACTTAATATTCTGGCATGTTTAAAATAATTTTTTATGCTTAATACTTGCCTTAGCACAGTTAAATATTTACAATAATATAGTAATATAACTTATGGACTTGACTGCATTACTTTGTTTTAAACCGAGTCCAGCCTTTGCATGTGTGTGTTCATGATTAAAAACATAATCCAGAAATATTCCCTGTATTTCATATGTAGTTTTCAGGTTTTCTTTCTTAATCATGTGAGGAAGTAAGAAGGTGTCCATCTTTGTATGCTCGTGTTTCACTAAATGATTCTGAATTCCTTTCTGTTTTCTGATAACAGTTTTGAACCAGCTGCCTCTTCCATCACCTTTACCTGCTACGACAACAAAAAGCCTGCTTTTCAATGGACGGATAGCTGAAGAGGTGAACTGCCTTCTGGCTTGCAGGGATGAAAATCTGGTTTCACAGCTCATCCACAGTCTCAATCAAGTGTCAACAGATCACATGTATGTATTTTGAACTTCAGATATATCAGATCACCATCCTTATTCCTTGAAATTGAAATTAACTGAATCAAGAAAGGTGTTTGTGAGAATCTGAAAATTAGAACATGCAGGTTTTATGCTAGTTTAGCAGATTACCACTGTGTAAGAGTCAATTGTTTCAGTCAATCAGAATGTTAGTAATTGTCCGACAGCTCTTATGTATAACTAATGTTTTTAAAATTTTGAATTTTTTTAAAAAATAGATCTGCTGCTTGTTCCATTCTTGCTAGCTAGGAGTGCAGTCTTGGTGGTATTGATTGTGCAATAGTAATTTGTGTTCCACTTCGGTTAATAGTACACATAGACAAATTATATATCCAGTATTACATAAAAAAGTTAATTTTTGGAGACACTCATGTAAGACTCGTGTCAATTCTGGTTAGATATTGAACTTAACCATTTTAAGAATGAAACCAGCAGGTATGCTTAACATATTCTCTGTTTATTTTTATATATATATATTTTTGGGTTTTTCCCCCTGGTGTCCTTTGAATTATTTTATATTGACAGCCTTGTCTCTTTCATACATGTTCAAATCAACTGTTTTGATCATATGGAAGTAGCTTTTAAAAGTCCTGAAAACAAACAATAAGTGAAAGCACAGATGCATTTATAGAAAATCCATTACATTTTTGATAGTTTGAATGGAATCCTGTGATGTCAAAGATATGCCAATTTTCCTTTTTAAAAATAAAATTTTCTTAAAGTGTTGGGCTGCAACCTGAATGTTATACATTCATGCATATCTTATTTTCACTTCTACAATATTACTTCTTGATGTTATGCCAAAGCATTCTTCTTTCATGGAAAAGATCACGATAAAATAGTGGGCATAAGAAACGTTTTATAATAGTCTGAAACTGACAGCCATGTATATATAAGTGCTTATATAATTTTAAAGGCTAGTAGGAATACCTCTTCTTCCCTTCCTTAAAAAAGAGTTGAAAAACTAATAGAGGCAGGGAACAGTGCTTTGCAGACTTGTGTTTTCTTTCTCTTCTTTAACAGTAAATTGTCATCTTTTTGTTTTGTGTGGTATTTTTTTTTTTTAACTTGACTCATGGTTTGTTATAATTTGAAAATGCATTTGCATCTATATGCTTACTTCCACAATTCCAGAGAATTGAAAGATAACCTTGGCAGTGATG
>NW_010260944.1:0-9261 GCF_000690775.1 Eurypyga helias
AGGCCGGCCAGGCCCTGTGACGGATGGGATGCAGCATCCCGCTTTAGCACGGTAGTTCGGGTGTTTGCGCAGCACCCAGGACTTCCTCTAAATACGTAATTCGTTATTAAAAGCCTGGTGGGCTTCGCCACGCAGAACGTGCTGCTTACTGCCGCTCGTGCCCAGGCGAGGTTGGGGTGCCCGGCGGGTTGGCAGGACACCGGCTTCCCTACCCATCCCGTGATGGCGAGATCCTGCCCAGGCCGTCGCAGATGACCCCTGCGCAGACAGCGAAAGCAAAGGGGAATTACCCGCTATCGTCAGATTCATGCACTGACTTGTAGCTGGAAAAAACACCTTTTCCCGGACACCAGTGAGGTTTGACCTAATAGCACCGGGCTGCGGAAGTGCTCCGTGCAAGGAGGAAAAAATGAGAGCTCGTGACCTACCCCTATCTCCTGATCTATGATGCGCCCCGGGGATTTACAGTACTCCATCACAAGTTTGTCATATTTTAAATCCTGCACGTGCAAGTTGTCCGTCGAGCTTGAAAACGGAACATACACGATTACGAAACGAACTTCCCTCTCCCAAATCCACCCTACAGCTTTCCCACGCTGCTTTGAAAAAACCTGCTGCTGTTTGGGCTGGAAATGTACTGAAATCCGAGACTACCACGGGACAAATATTGCCTCTGGCCTCCACACTGTGACCTGTTTAATCAATTCTGTTTTTCTCTTCATCTTATAGTTGCAAGCTTTTCAGAAATGTTCCCTTTTGTGCTGCTTCTGTACAGGGTTGAGTACAATAAGGTCCCACTCATTTACTGGGGCCTCT
Organism: Eurypyga helias; assembly: GCF_000690775.1. NCBI lineage: Eukaryota > Metazoa > Chordata > Aves > Eurypygiformes > Eurypygidae > Eurypyga > Eurypyga helias. Next base: position 817 of record NW_010260944.1, read on the forward strand.
CAGCTCTACAGAGAAATAATCATTAAATAAAGCGGTTTGGGGGTAAACAGCTGGCTGTCGCTTTGTGACAGATTAATCCTTAGACACTTCAAACTTTGTGCTTCGCGATGATATGAAAGTAAAGCGCTGCAGATTGCCCAACTACAGCTGTCACGGAGAGAACATGCCGTGCTTGCGCGCCTGGCCTGAGGGCATCTCCACAAAATCGGTGCAAAATCTGGCACAGCAACCAGCTGAAAGACTCCGTAGCTTAGAGCTAAAGTTGGGATGGCAAAGAAGAGAATAGCACCGACTTTCTAATCCTGTGTAATTCTAGAATAACAAAAGATTTAGTGATTGACTTGCAAGTAGATTACTGTCACGCAGCGTTATGTATTTGTCAGGGCATGGGCACAAGATCCTGAGGTTTTATCAGGGAATGCATGGAGCAGCACCTTGGAAATGTTCCAGAAGGCGTCAATACTGCCCAGATATGAAAAGAAAGTGAAAAGCAGAAATGGAGAAGCACTGAGAACAGTATATTCCTCAGCTTCCTTTTCTACAGCCTCTTGGGTTCGGTAGAGCCAGCTCTGTGTCAGCAGACTCACCGCTCCGTCAGTGTTTCCTCTGAAACCAGCGCTGCCAACCACTTTCACATTTGGTTTAGATCCTGCTTCGTTGGCTTCTGACCGCATTAAACCGCAGCCCATCGCAGTCGCACTGGTTTCGCCTATTTCATTTGGACTCCTGTCAGTAATCATGAATTCCAAGCGGGACTCCCAGTCCATTTATCATTGTCATCATGTTACAGCAGCCAAACCTCCTTTTTCCCCCAAAACAGAAGCTTTTTGGCAGCTGTGTCTCTCTCCAGAAATGTGAAGTTTCAGGTTGCCTGCTGCTTTTCAGATTTCTCAGGACTCTCTGTGGGCTATGAGCAGAAATTTCAGGATGGAAAAGTCAAGTAATTCCTCTTTGTGATAAGCCCAAACTCTCTTTCCTGTATTAGCTTATTGGTGCTGCCCTGGGAATCCCAAGAGCAAAACTGTGCAGGCACAAGTGCCAAGCAAGGGATGAATTTCACAGCGAATTTCAAGTCCAAACCAAACGCCGTTCTGGCCTCTCTTCCTTACAGATAAAGCAGCATGGGTGGAGGATGTTTGCCTGGCAAACTACAGAGACCTGTGGCCTCCATTTACCCGCAGAACTGTTGTGGGAAAGGGAACAGCTCTCCCAGCCTCTTTCACAATGTGCCTTAAGTCTGTCCTGGGGAGTAGATGTTACAGGATTTTTTTTATAAATCAGCCTGTATACTGATGCAGCCAGCAAGGGTCAGCTCAGGACAGGTAGGTCTGTGTCCAGCACAGCCTGTTTTATTCAGCAAGAGTCATTAAACTGAGCACCTTCTCTTAAAGAAGAGGAGTTTGAAGCGTACTGAACGCTTTGCTTGCATCTGTAGGTTTCCTTCTGAAGAGGATGCTTGATGTGACCTCCCTATGGGGCCAGGGCTCTATCTTTCTCTCAACTAAAGAAGATGTAGAAGACCCACCTCTACCCCAGTGCTCAAGCTCAAGGAGGGAAGCAATCCTCCTGCCATCTATATTCCATGGCATATCCTTGGCTTGCCTCCATGGCACAGCCTGCTTGGAGAGCTCTCCTCCTGTCAGGGCTTTCCTGGGACTCATCTAACTCCTGTTGCATAAACTCTGGAAGCATGTTTATAAGAGAGGATTAATTTAGGCACAGAACCTTCTCCATCCTTGACAGCAAAGGCTCAAAAGGAGCTTTCTGCATTTCCAGGTGAACAATAAACCTAGAGACGCACAGCTCAAAGTTTATGTAACAGTGGAGTTTGGGTGGCCACTGTTGTCGAGATCCCAGGGACTGCAATCATTCTTCTTTGTTTTTCACCCCTGCCAGGCTCCTAACATCGCATCTGTGTGACTCTGAAGGGGGAGCTGCAGAAACTCTCCTGCGTCTGCGCTCTCGACCACAGCCTCCTTCCCTGGGAGCCTTTACGGCCTGTAACAGGGCGAGGAATTGCGTGGGAGAGGGAAACAAGGTGCCATAGACAGGGCCACCCGGGCTGCCTACCCTCTTCACAGCTCACCTGCGTGTTTCTGGCAGAAGGATGATTCCTTGTCCTGAATTAAAAGCAGAATTCCTCCTGCTGTTACTTTCTCTAATAAGAAGAGCTCTCACTCCCCTATTTCATCACAGCCAAGGTAGCCACTGGACTGTCTGTGTCCACAGGACAGTGAAAAGACCTCAGACTTCATAATCATTCCTCATCCTTCCTCCCCCTGGCTTCAGCTCATCCCTTTCTTTAACCACCTTTTCTCTTTTCTTTCCATGAGCCTGTTTTGTTCTCTACCACGCGGTGGAGCTGCAGGTAAAAATACCATGGAGCCAACATCAACAGCAGCACCTGACCATGACATGGACCCAGAGCTGGCCAGGGGCCAACGCGTGGGGATGGTGAAGTGTGAGTTCATTATGAGAAAACAAGAGGAGCAGCCAAATATCCTCCGATCCTGGCAGCAGCTACAGCTCAGGCTGAGCCCTGACAGAGCAGCTCGCACTTCTGAGAAGTGGGCCTGCCACTCTGCCTACATGGTGGCCCCGAAATTGGCTTTTCAAGAGCCCTCTCAGTGGCTTGTCGGGAGACCACGCACTGCGCCTAGCTGCAGTAACAGCAGCTAGCGATATCAACTATCACCTCTGACACCCAGAAGCAGCTTGCAAAGGTTTCGGCCCAGCATAATCCAAATATAGGCACTCTCAGGCCAACAGCTGTCACACGACAAGTCCCAATCCAGATCCGACAACAGACAGGCCGTTAATTTTAATGAACCTCTCAGAACCCTGCCTAATTGTTCAGCCTCAGTACAAGCCATTGCAAAGGGAACATGTAAAACCGAGCTCTGCTGCCCATGTTAGCCTGGGCAGCGTATCCCTGAGCAGGCCAGAAAGCCAAAGGAGATGTCACAGAGTCCCAAACACACACCAGTTCCTCAGCCACCTTGGAGTTTTTCTCCTGAATGTTAGCAAGACTCAGGAACACAGATTCCTCACGGAAGAGCTGAGAAGCAGGGTAAATGTTACTATAACTTATGTCCAATCCTGACACATTTAAGGAAAATGGCACACTGAGCCATACACCCGTTCCAAAAGCAAGCTCCTGTGCTCCAGATGACAGATCTCCAAAGCACTTATCCAGAGAAGAATCACTTGCACCAGCAATGCCCCAAGGCCATACAGGGCACGGCACCAAGCTGTTGGGGCACTGGAGATCGAGGACTGTCTGTGTTCCCTCAAGTTCAGGAATTATCTGCAAAGCAGTGTGCAGGGCTGCAAACAGCCTCTCCTAGGAGGTTCCTCAGAGAGGAATAACAAGGCATAACTCTGCCTCCTCTCATAATATTTGGGTTCTCTCTGAAAACCCACAAAGCTCTTGCTCTTACTTAGCTCCCTGCTTCCTACTTTTTGCTGTGACACCTGAAAAATGTTCGCTAACGGTTGGGTCTGTGGTCCTTTTTAATTTCCTTCCAGCTGCCCTGAAGGGAAAACAGGCTTCTCGGAGCACATCCAAGGACAGCCAGTTCTTTTACACCCCAGGAAGGTTTTACTGACCTTAAAAGCCTCCGAGAGACCCTTACTGGAGAGCAAGCATTGCTTGAGGATATAAGGTAGAGAAAGAGCAATTCTCTCATTTCCAGAAGATTTTCTCTGCCCACAGACAATCCCTTGGGAATTAAAATGTTCTTCAGTGCCCCGAGTACCTGCCCCAACGAGGAGGGACAGGGTTTGTCCCCCCGCCAAAGCCATGCAGCAATGCCATGGTGAAAGCAGTGGGAGGACACGCACTCGGCAAAGGAGCAGCTGCCGTGCCTGTGCACCACTCGCACCTGAAAAGCAGCAATCTCACCCATGCAGGTTCTGGGAGGCACCATTCAACTTTTGTGTTAATTAATAAAGTTTTGGACGCTCTAGAAATCCCTCTGCCTATGGATAGGGCAGGTATTGAGCGGAGACACTGCTTCATCTGCGAAGAACAGCCTAAAAGATCCAGCTTCACGCAGGCAGCAGGGATATTTCCTGAGCAAAGGAGAGCTTTGTGGGGAAACTAAAAATTAGGCAAGGGAAGGTTGACCTAGAACCCTCCTTGGGGGAAAGGGGCAGGAAATGGTCAAGCGGCCAAGGAAAACGAGGATAAACTATTGCCAGGCAGGATTTGGAGATCATTTAGACTATCTGGAGAAGCAACCCAGCTAGGCCGAGCAGGATGGGGCGCAGTCAAGCCAGGCTGAAACGCGAAGCAAGCCATGGGGCGGATTGCGGCAAAGGCCTGGGCCAGAGGGGAGGCTGGGAAGCGGGTTACAGCCAGGCTGGGTCAGAGCCACGACAGCCATACTCACTCAGGCACTGCAGACCACTTTTATTCACAAGAGGTTTGGCACACAGCGAGCAGCTGGTGCAACTGGAGAAAACCCCTGGCACAAGCTGGTGCCCATTGATCTCTTTCCACCTCTCTTTTGGCTCCTTTGTCTCCTTCTCTTTCTCTTTTGGCTGCTCTTTGTTCTTACCCTAGAAGGAGAGAAAAACACAGCTCCGTTACCGGCCTCGCACTGCTGACACATCCCCTCCCCTCCCAGTAAAAACGAGCACGCAGAAATCAAGTGCAGTGGTCACCTTTGTGCCCAAACCTTTGGGATGGCAGTGCTTGTCCCAGATGCCTGCCTAAGGCTGGAGCCAGTCCCCCTAGCCTAGGGCCACGCGTGAGGAGGGGCAGGACACAGCACTGCAGCACATTGTGTCCGCAGGCTCTCCTCCTTGGCACAGTGGGTGATCCAGGCAGTCACCCAGCCAAAGCACTCTCTCGGGGTCTGCAAAACTCCTGCTCAGACAGCCGGAGAGCAGCCAGAGCGTGCCCTGGAGCAGGGTGGGCTGGAAGTCAGGGATCGCTCTGCCCAGTGCGTTACGTTAGGGGTCACAGGGCATCTGCTGGCCCATATAGAGGCCTCAACCATCCAAAAGCAATCCAACTAACCAGTCCCTGGGGTCAGAGCCCCTTTTCTACTTGAAGAATTCCACAATTTCTTCTAACAATTCAGTGTTTTCCCCTCACCTTATCCTTCTGCCAAGACCCAGTGACTCGGCTCCGCAGGGAACTCAGACGTCGCATCACCTTTGTGCCTTTCTCTGCTTTATCGCTCTTTCCACAGTCCTCATTTCTGAAAAGAGAGACCAAAAGCATCTTACCCGGGGGAGGTTAACTGGCCAAGCACAGTTCAGGGAGATCTCCACTGAAGTTCATCTGAAGCATTACTTTAGGATCCCTATGATCTCTGAGCTTCCCATCTCCTGGAGGATCTGGTTCAGCATCACTCATGGCATTTATTAAGGGGACACTTGCAAATAAGGATCTGAACTTTCAAATTATTTGTGTGAGTTCTGTCTCTGGTTTTGTACAGTGTCACGCACAACAAGGCCCTGTCCTGGCTGAACCCCAGTGTCCTGCACACAGTATTAGCAGGGCACTGGAGCATAGATGGAGTGGGAGCTCGAAATCAGTCTGCTTTGGGAATATGAAGTGTTACCCTCTGTCTCACTTACTCATTAGACAGGAACTCAAACCAGGTGAGGTTCTGCTGGGAGGAATCGCTGCCTTCTTGCACACAAGCTCTCTGCTTCGCCCTGTGCAGGGAGAAGACATCAGACGCACAGTGAAGAATCCAAGAGCAGAATTTGGGGTCAGCAGAAAGGCTCATCTTTGGAGACGGGTCAGGAACGTGTTTATAGAGTTACAGAAGAGGCACATGAAATGCTGCGTCTCCTTGTAACCCTGCCCTAGTTTCACTGGCATACAGTGATTTTGGTATCCTGGGGATTTGCCCCTCAGGGGACTAAGTGTCATTTGCCAGGTGGGTCCTGTCGGACCCATGACCTCCCCACGCACATCCCTCTCCCAGGCACACTCACCCATGGTACTGTTTCAGCTCCTGGAGTACCTGCTGGACAATTAACCTACCAGGGATGGGGCAAAAGAAAAGCAAGAGATTAGAAAATGTCCTTGCAAAGACATTCTGCACCCCACAAAGCATCGGGTGCTGGTGGGTGCTCAACTACTCAGCTGTGCCCCAGCATGGAGTGGGATCTCCTCTGCTATTGCATCTCCAGGAGCTTGGATAAACTCAGGAATCTCAACCATCTCAAAACAGCCGGGAGTGACAATACCTACACGTGGTCTGGCGACACGTGGTCCTTCTCTAGCATCTCCAAGGCAGGGGGTTCAACACCTGGAACACAAAACACTCTCAGCAGGGATCCTGGTTTGCCTTTGCAGAGCACCATGTTGCAAGCTATGCGATCGGACCCAGATACTCCTGCTGGGCTCCCACTCTGCCGTGAATGGGGAGGGAGAAGTGCCGGAAACAGTTAGGGAGGAAGATGCTGCACTGCCTTTCTGTGAGGGAGGGGAAGGCTACATCCCTTTTCTGTGTTACCCCTCTCTTCTCCACTCTGTATTACATGAACTTCTGAGGATCCTGCTTGCAGCTAGAGGGTGCCCCTGGGAGTGTGTAGAAGGGAAGGGCAGAGGGTGTTTTAATCTTCTTAATGAAAACCACCTTGGACTCATTCAATGCCACATATATAGTCTATACCAACCTTCCACGGCTGGAAGAGAAGCATCGAAACTGCAAGGTATCTGAGGGGAGGCGACCGTCTCGCAGGCTGATGGGACAGACTTCGACCTCAGTCTCTTCCCTTTGCTGCCACATTCCTGGAGAAGTAAAAAAGTCACGGACATCTTTGGTCCTTTGTGCACCAAGGGAACCTCCATCAGGGCACAGCATGGCAAGGTGCAAGGCAGGGAATCTCAACTTCAGTGCCAGTGGCCATCCCTGCTGTCCTACAGCCTCCTGGTGCCTGCCCGGGCAGCCCGAGGGCAGATTCCCTTGCTGTGTGGTTTGATACCTGTGGTATATCCCAGCACAGGTATCAAGCTCCAAGATATCATTGGGAACAGGCTCCTCACCCCTTCCCTCTCTTGTTTTGTCAGGATTGTGATGACAGAACATAAGGCCCAGCTGTTTGTTGGCTCCAGGGAGGCTGAAGCAAGTGACACTTGGCTGAAACCTTCTCGGGCACTTCTCACTTTTATAGGACACGTAGCACTGATACAATTGTCCTTTTAACATCAATTGAATGCAAAGAACAGAGGAAAGCAGTGTGAAAAGGGGTGTGTGTCACACTGCTGTCTTCAACTACCTGTCAGAGGATTATAGAAAAGATGGGGCCAGCCCCTTCTAGCACAGTGAGAGGGCAAGAGGCAACAGGCACAGGTTGCAGCAAGGGAAATTCCAACTGGGAGTATGGGAAAAGAAGGCTGTGCCTCAGCCAGCTCCCAGGCTTTTTATCAGGCAAGAAGAGTCGTCTGGTCCCAGAGCAGAGAAAGCCCATCCTTGCTGAATTCCTGCAGACCTCCTGGCATGCTGGCATCGAAGGAATCCAGCCGGCAGCCGACACCAGCGTGCGATGCCTCCGGTCCCCCCAGCTTGCCCTGCTGGCAACATGCATGCAGCCCTCACAGACTCACCGTCTCCCCCAAGCCAGAGCTGACTGTGAGGTTGGGGCGCAACGGCTCTATCTCCACTTTGATCACCATGCCACCCACATTGCTGCTCCAGCTTTCCAGTTCCCCTTTGGGCAGCTGAAGGGACACGCGAGGCTGCGGGCAGGACTGGCTCCCCTTCTCCACATCCTCCTGCTCTGGGTCGCTGCCCATCTCTGTGGCATCTAGGCTGAACCTAATTCGAGGAAGAGGAACGAGCCAGTTTAGCAGGACTGTCTCATTGAGCCAGGCACAGCACAGCCCCTGCAACATCCTGGCCTTGGGCGGACAGTCCTAAAGAGCTCATGCGACTGGAACAAGGAGCATCACCATAGCAGGCACATGGAAAAGGAAATGCCAGGAAGCATCAGCCTGGACACCTAGTCCCGAGCCTGTTAAAAACAGCTTCTCTGGCTGCCATCAGCGAGGCCACGAGCTCCTTGGTCACTGGGATGTTTAGTGCCGGGCGGCTCTCGCTGATCTCTTAGCAACCCCTGAGACTGTCCAGCCACCCAGGCAGCAGCCTGTCCTGCCTGAGAGAGCTGCGGCCCCTCTTGCTTCAATGCCAGGAAAGCCCCTCTGGGCATTTAGAAATAGCAGACGTTGTTGTTTATCAAATCATCACTGTGGCATCATGTCATAAATCCCACTCCCACCGGGGCCCAGCTTCAAGGAAGGAAAAAAGAAATCCTTTTCTGGGAAATGAGGGATGGACCAGCTCCCTCAGTGCCCCACGGTTTCCTGAACACCAAGTGCCATTGCAGTGCCAACAACATAGGAGCAAAATGATGGATAGGGCTCAGTGGAAAATCTTACTGTCTGCATGGGTTCTGTCTGCAGATCACTGTCACTTC
>NW_010260944.1:9284-9666 GCF_000690775.1 Eurypyga helias
ATTTCCTTATGGGACAGTGGGGTGTATTCCCCTTCCCTGGCCCCGTGCTCACACATGCTTAATCACCCAGCGAGAGGACCAAACACGTCCCTGACACTGACAGGGGCTCTGCGCTGCTGCTGCTCACGTGCCCCTTACACAGCATAAACTGTGAATGATCCAGGGCACATGGAACAACAATAGGTCTGAAAACCAAAGTCTGAGCTTGATAAGGAACTGCCAAGATTTCAGCTGAGATAATTTTAGGGTACCTTATAAGGAGGAGAGATAAAAATAGTCCTTGCTGGCTTATACCTAAGTCATCTGGGAGATCGATATATTTGTCAGCAGGGATGGTGTGCGTGTAGGAACCTGGGGCCTGAGGCATTCGTGTGGCAGGGGC
>NW_010260944.1:9707-10820 GCF_000690775.1 Eurypyga helias
AGGGCTCAGCACCACGCTACAAAATACACCGTCCCCTGCAGCCACGTGGAAAGCAAAGGGCTGGAGGACACTGCGTTGACTGCAGGCACGAGCCGACTCACGGAGGAAAAAGGATTTGACGGAGCTCCCTTCTGGGGTGGGCAAAATTCCCTTTGGGCCAGAGGATGGGGGGCCATCAGGACAGCTGATCAAGGTTCCCTGCAGACACAAACAAGTTCTCCCCAGATGACAGATCCTTGTCCCGACCCCAAGAACAGGAAAACAGGGTGTTCCTACTCCCAGGCAGACATTAAAACCTCTTGCTGCCAGGGATCTGTTCCTCCACATCCCATGAGCAGTAAGTGTCCGGCTGCTCTGGCAGATGCTGATGAGGGACGGAGACCACCCAGCAGCAGCCAGAGCTCTGGACAGAGGGGTTGCTCCCGCCTCAGGCAGCATCCTTGTACCGTACACATCAAATACTGCTCACGGTCCTGCTTACCTGCGCGCGCAGTCCACGGGTGATAAAGGGCTCTCCCAGCTGTGCCTCCGAGAGGTAGACATGGATCTCACCAGCGTGGGGAAGGACTCCTGGGCCTCCTGTGTGTCCAGCTCTTTGTCCACCTCTTCAGGACACCCAGAAGGGCTGGTACCATCCTCTGGCGCCACCACACAGGAGCCAACGTGCCCTTTGTTCAGAAAGCGGCAGTCTGCCTCGCCGTAACGTACCGAGCAGGAAATAGGATTGGAAAAAGCAACGTCCACAGTCATTTTGCTCAGAGACCCTGGTCTCTCTTCCAATAAGCGAAGGGCAGACACAGCCTGCGTTGCTTGTTCCGGCTGTGCTGCCATCTCTGGCACCGTTTGGGCAATTGGCAGGCTCAGGAGTCCCAGATCCCTGTAAAACTCCGTGCCATGGAGAGCAGAGTCTGAGAGGAGATCCTCCGTGCTGCTCTGCAAGTCCGCTGCTGGGACATCCAGCTCTGTGGAAGATGAATCCTCCTGCAAAGGCAGCGACAGCTTCGCCTGAGCACAGAAATCCTGCCCAAGAGCCTTGCAGACATCCTGCAAAGGGAACGCCGCCCGTGCAGAGCTGGGACGACTTCTCTTTCACTCCTCGTGGCAAGAAGCCCT
>NW_010260944.1:10838-14361 GCF_000690775.1 Eurypyga helias
GCACTCTGCTACGGCCCCTCGCAGCCAGACCTGCCCCTGCCCCAGCAGCTCAGCTTCCTCCGGCCCCCGAGATCTCTCCGTGCCTTATTCCCCCTAACACAGCACATCGGTGTAATTTTTCCCAGCAGAAGCAGCAATATAACCTTGTATTCCTTGATAGTCTGGACCAGTAGCTCTTCCCCCATCCTTATTCCACCCCTGAACATGGTGCTGACCACCCAGTTTGCTGACCCTGGCTCCTGCCTCGCACGGGGGTTAGCGGAAGGAAAGTCACACTTGCCTTTCCTTCAGCCATGCTGGTGCAGAAGGTGTCATCCTCAGCAGTCAGGGATGGGAGGAAGCTTTTGGGGTTGGGATACTGCAGAGCAGGGGTGCTGTGGTCAGTGAATGCCCGTAAACATGGCTTGCAGTCGGACCCTGCGAGACAGAGAAGGTCACAGCACGTGAGCAGATGGCCGGGAGGGATGTAAAACCAGCCGCACACGGAGAGGTGACATTAGGCAGCACTGAAACGCTCCACGTGGCCCTCTGCTCCCTCGCCCCTCGCAGACAGGCTCTGGCAAGGCAAGCTCAGGACCCCAGGAGCCTTGATCCTGTGGGAATCTGGTGTGGGGGTCCCCTAACAGCAGAAATTCATCCCTTGAGCCAAGGTACGTGCAAGAGCAGAGACCAGGCTTGCACCATCCCAGCCAGACCCTCGTAGGATGTCCAGTGCTGCAGGGGCTCTTTCCACAGTAAAACCGAGGAGTAAAACAGAAGAGTTCAGCACGTTTTGATGGATGTTGTTGATATTACGGCCCTTTAAAGCAGAAATCTACAAATAAAAATACCAACAGTGATTTTATCTTCATCCATAAGGAATAAAGGATGGCGCTGGGAAGCCAAATCGGAGGCATGTTACTGCCTCTGGACAACACTGAATACGCAGAGCAATAGCGGGAGTGTGTCGTTCTCCGGGAGCCAGCTCACTCGTGTGGATTTTCCCCACGCAGGCGTGCTAAACAAGTGTGAACCTGAGCGTGCGTACACCATCGGAGAACTCGCCGAGGAACAAACCCAAGGTCTGGACGAGCTCCGTGGTACAAGAGATCGTCCAGCTGAGCGAAGCACATTCCTACGTAACGAGACACACCGCAGTCGTTAGCCACGATCTCTAAACCATCGCGTGATTCACCGAGGCCTTTTGTTCCTTCGAGATACGTACAGCTGAGGCGAAGGGGAAGCAGCCAGGCTGTTGGCTGGAGCATGGTGATGGATCTCTGATGATGCAGAGAATAATAGCAAGAGCCTGTAAGCAGCTGTATCTATCCAGTGGGAAAAAGCAGCGAGAAACTGCTAAAACCCCATCATACTCCAGGAAAGCCAAGTACAAAAACATTAATATGAGGAAGATATTGTTAAAACCCACACTCTTGGCAACCTTGCATCCTGCTGTGGGTTTTCATGCTACGTGATGAGGCCAGAAATCGCGTGGTGCCAATGAGAAAAAGGCAGCAAACGTGAGGGACGGTTTGGAGGTTTGTTCCTTGGATCCTGCTGCACAATGCAGACGCCAGGTTTTCTGGTTTCAGCAGCGCTTGGCGTGTTTAAATGTGTGCCGTCATTTCAAGCGAGGGTCTATAAATAATACCGAAGGAAAGCACTCTGTGACGGCACTATTTTAATTAAGGGTTTTCTAGCTGTAAGAGCAGGGGAAATTTGAAACAGGCTTCCTAGCAAGATTGGAGAACTTACTTCTCAAGACATTTTTAATTAATAGATGAATTACTGCCCAGGATGTCCTTGAGCCACATCCATAATGCTCTACCCAAAAAACTGTCAGGGTTACCGAGCTATCGAACATCACCTTTTGCTTTCCTCAGATGCACCCCGATGGCACCTGATCAGCTTGCAACCAAAAATCAGTTTGAAGCGAACATACGTCTGACCCAGCGCAGGTTTTGGCATGAGCTTGTAGGAAACTGAGCTGCCAAAGATGTCAGTGGGCAGTAAAAGCCACTGAACCCCCAAAACAGCCTGGGATGAAGGCTAAAGTAGAAGTGACCTGAGGGGAGCAACCAGGTGATGGGGAGGGTCCTGGGGGACCAGGACAAGTGGTGCTTCCCGTCATACAAGTCCAAGGAAGGAAGGAAGGAAGGAAAAGGAGATTCCCTGCTCTTGCCGTCCCTTGAGCAGCAAACCTTGAGAGCTGCCATGCTGTGGCCTGAGAGAGGCTGGAGCCCCGGCTCTCAGGACCAGCTAAAACAAAGCAGTTTTTCCTCCTGGGCAGGGTCTGGCTGCCCTACCAAGGCTACATTGGGCCTGCACCAGCCTCCAGTCCTGAAGTGGGTTCTTGGAATGGAGTCAGCTCCTCAGAGGCCTCGAAAATATTCCCTGTGCCCTGCCTGTGCCATGCAGGGCTCAGGATTTGCCCAAGACGGCAGCCAACAGACGCCCTCCACCCCCTTCCAGGCCCACCAAATGGCTTATATCCTCCTTGGAGCCTTCAGATGCTGCCATTCCACACGTGATAAATCAGGTCTGCAGCCAGCCCCAGTGAGCGCGGCCGCGGGGGCCGTTAGGCAGCAGCACACCGTGTGCACGGGGCTACAGCGACGGGGAGACCTTTTTAGGCAATGTGCGAGCACCAGGCACCACCATCCGGGGCTCCCCACATCCAGAGCCTCGGTCGGATGGTGCTGGGCTGGCACCACGTACAGAGCTGTGGGGACAGCGTGGGCTAGGGGGGGGATGCTGGAGAGGCTCAGGGGGTGTAAAACACTTTCAGGCATCAGGTTCTGGCGCGATAAGCAAGGAGAGGCCAGCGTGGAGCACGCACAGGAGGGAGGCAGGGCTGAGGGGCTGGGGACATCCCTCTATCTGCTACCGAGGTGGTCACCCACGTATCAGCAATATGGCAAACTCCGGAGCCGCTGGAGTCTCCTGGACTCGGCGCTGCAGCCTGGTTGGAAGGACCTCTGGTCTGTCACGCGTGAGGGGACAGGACATCTCGGCTCCCTCAGGACTGGCAGAGCAGCGTTCACCTTTACTCAGCTGGAGCCGGGATGACAAAATGACACTTCCAAGAACAACGCTGTTGGCTTTAGGGGAACATGGAGCAGATTAGGTATTGCAGTTGCTTAATTCGCCTCTGGCCAGGAACCATAAAAGGTTATTGCTGCAGGGAGCAGCCTCATGGGAGGAATTCCCAGGGCAGAGCTGGGAGGAAGTGTCACTGCCTGGGCTTTTCTGTGCTTTGCCGGAGCTTCCCGGCAGTTGAAGCACGGTGACTCTGGGCTCCTGCGTGGGGAGGAAGGAAGTAGTGACCGGCATCCACTGCATGTGACAATCTGGGACAGGCTCAGGGGTTTAGATGCCGTGGGGATGGCAGGGATCAGCCAACTGGGCTGGTTTGTCTCAAGGAAGAATACTCCATGCTGCTTTAACTGCGTGCAAAGCCACTGGGAGCCCAACAAAGATTTACGTATGTCCAGACCTACAGTGGGAGCCTCCCCCCCCGGCTGCTGGCCCGTGGGCAGGCTGG
>NW_010260944.1:14454-17315 GCF_000690775.1 Eurypyga helias
ACCACGCCGAGCCTCACCTGCCCGCTCCGGGATGCTGCTTGTCCCTGAGCGACCCTGGAGCCAGGCCGGCACTGGCAGGGGCAACAGCAGAGGAAACACGGATGCGAGCTGTCGCCATGCAGGTGACATCCTCCCAGCATCAAATGCGCTTCTGCTGGGGAAAAGACGCACCAAATGCCACGGGACAAAGGCTGGGTAGTTCTGCTACGTGAGAGGATCTCAGGAGGAAGGAGAGACCAGAGAGTCTGTGAATTTCCCAGCAATCAGGGGTAGTGACCGTTGGGAAACCACGGAGAGCATCACAGACAAGAAACAGGAATTCCTCCATCCCCTCCTGGTTCCTGCCCCACCGGCCCCGCAGCAGCTTCCCGTTACATCCCGCTCGGCCAGATGTCTAGAGCTATGGGGGAAAAACCTCTGCGAAGCCAGCACTGAACTTTCTGTGCCAAAATGGGATGAAGTGCAGCCCTTCGCCTGGTCTGGGCCCCACATCGCCGGCCGTTGGCAGCAGTGGGGATTGGCTCATGCGGCGCGGGCTGGAGGAGGGGAGGAGATAAGCTGCCCGACACTGTAACACACTGTACAGCGAGCTGCTGCCTTATCGCTGCGCCTGGGGCCTGCCTTTTGGGCACGAAGGGCCGGGGGGAGCAGGGAGCCAGCACAGCCCCAGCTCCCTCTCAGCTCAAGGGTCTCAGCGGGGCTGAGAGGGATTTGCAGCCCCTCGGATACTCTCCGAGGCGTGAGCTAAGGGTCACCGTGCGGCTTCCTCTGCTGGCACCGAGGGAAGGTCCCACACGGACTGGCGAGTGCCACGGTGCAGAAAGCCAGCGCCAGGACTGGAGCTGAGCAAGACACGAAGGTTTTGTGCCCACAGCACAAGCCCCAGGGGGACAAACCGCTCTGCAAGAACGTGCTGGAGGGAGAGGGCTCTACCCAGCCACTCTCCAAAGCAGTCGGTGCTTGCCAGCGCTGCGGGGCTGATTTATTTATTAGGGAAATGAGCCCACTCGAGCCACCCCTGTGAGCCCAGAGCTGCCCAGCAGGCACGGCACTGGGGAGGCTGGAGTGGGGTGTCCTAGCTGGGGCTCACCACAAGCCAGACCCTGCACAACCCAGCCTCCTGCTCCCGGTTAACCTTTTGACCGTTCAGTTTGGATCTTTGGATCTTGTTCTCCAGCACATCCACATCGGAAGAAAACCGGGTGGGGGGAGTAACGAGGGAGAAAGAGTACCAAGAGCTCTGATTCCACAGATAAAGGTACCCAAAAGCATCAACCTGAAGGCAGTGTTTGCAGGCAAGGTCAGCAGCGCCCAGCGCCTCCGGGACTGCAAACGTCCCGCTTCCCGGGGCTCTCGCTTCCTCTTTCCCAGTCACGGCGCCGCATGCAGGAATGAGGCCAGTTCACACCATCGCTGGCGTTTCCCATCCCAGCTGTCGGACACCCTGAAGCCCAGCCGGTGCCACACAAACCCCCACGGCTCAGACACAGGGGCTCTGCTCGTCAGCCCGCTCCGAGAGACTGGAGGAATCTTTTTCCCCAGCATCTGCTCAAACACCGACCTCTCGACACAAGGCTCAGCCCTCGCCAAGCGGCCTGGCTGCAAACACTGGGACCTCCGCCTCCCTGGCAGCAACCAACCAAATTGATTACAAAACCAGAAGAGTGATATTTAACCCGTTACCCAGCTCCTAAGAGCTTTCACGTGCCTTGCAAAGAAGATGAAACAGAAGGAAAAGCGTTAAGCAGCACTGACACGGCGTCCCCTGCGGAGGGGAGTGGGCTGTACCCAACACCCAGCTCTGCCCCGGGACCCCAGCGCTCCCTGCTCCTCTGGGCCAGGCTCTCCCGAGCGCCCCGCAGCAGCCCGGCTCCCGACACACGGCTCGGTCCGCTCTCCCCGCACGCAAGGCCATTACCTCGCTTAAAGGACCATCTCTTCTTCCAGCGCTTCGAAAACGATGGCCAGGAGTGGTTGAGCAGCGAGTCTGACATGGGGGAACCCTCCGAGCCCTGTGCAAGGTCCAGCCCCGAGCGGGAGACAGCAGAGAGCACGGCAGAGCTCGGCGCGGTCTAAGGCAGCGCTGCAGGCTGCAGCCCAGGGGCTGCCAAGGGGGGAGTGGAGAAGCCAAGTGTTTTGTCAGAAGTATCAGCTGATGGAAGCTGTAGCCAGAGAGAAATTCCTGGTCTCTGCCATTCCCACCTGTGTGACGGGTCAGTGGTTTCCTACAGCAGGACCTGGGGATTAGTGGCCCCGGAGCACTTGGAGCTCCCGAGCGCTGCTCGAGGCTTGCGGGCAGAAACAGAAACCGAGCTGTTAACACACCAGAACCCCCTTCCCCTCCCTGCTCCGTTGATGACTGTCAGCTGTCAGCATGGTAAACCACTGCCGTTCAGGCAGCTCTGCCGGGGCTTCACCTGGGTAAGAGTCACCTTCGCCGTCAGCACGGGGTGAGAATTAGGACCACAGGCTCGATATCTGCACCTTTGGCACCGACGTCGAGTGCCGTGGCAGAGCCGGTGCATGGGAAGGTGTGAGACCCTGACCGTCTGCAACACCAGCACCATCTTGCAGCCCGCAGCAAGTCCCCATCCCCTGGCAAGGACCTTTCTCCACGTCCTTCCCAGCTCTCCCACACCAGGAGGCAGGTGGGAGCCATCTCCAAACCCACAGAGACCGAATTCCTCCCCCCTGAGCCCACTGCTCCCCGTTAGCACCAGCCCCACAGCCCAGCCCAGCTCCAAACTTTCCTCCCAGTCCCTCGATTTAGGCTGAGGAAGGCGAGTTTTACCCATGTGGCTGCTGGGCTCTTGGGCCAGGCTGAACCCTCTCCCCGCTGTTCAGCTCACGCTTGTGGCCTC
>NW_010260944.1:17354-17585 GCF_000690775.1 Eurypyga helias
CCCACGGCCCCCTCGGCGGCCCGGGCCCCGCGCTGGGCGGGGTGGCAAAGAGCATTCCCCTCGCCTGGCCACAAACCCCACAGCATCATCTGCCCAGCACAACCCTCCCCACATCCCCTCTGCTCCCATCTCCCTGGTAACGCGGGTGCCCGGCCCTGGTGAGGGCAGCGTGGAGGGGGATTTGGGGGTCCCCTCGTGTGCCCAGCCCGAACCCGGCTGTGGGCAGTGCCG
>NW_010260944.1:17672-18048 GCF_000690775.1 Eurypyga helias
GCCCCAGAGCCAGCCATGGGGACGCACCGTGGGTTAAACCCCGGCCTCGTCTCCTCTCCCAGCAGCCTGAAGCTCCCTGCAGGCTGAGGCTCCCACGTTCTCCCTTCGAGCAGGGGGAGGCTGAACGACCCCAGCACTCCGGCTTTTGGCTTCAAGACAAGCTGCTTCCTCACACGGCCCTGAGGAAGAGGAGCGCCGACCCCGTTGTTGTGGGATGGAGCTCGGGCAGAGCGCGACTTACCCCGAGGGCTGGAGGCATCTCCGGCGGGTTCCCTGGGCGCACTCACACCGGACAGCCCCAGCTCCTTCTCCAGCTGCCGGAGCAAAGCGAGAAGCGGAGACTCATCGGGGAAGCAGCAGGCGTGCGGCTGGGTTG
>NW_010260944.1:18117-21798 GCF_000690775.1 Eurypyga helias
CGCTCGGCGCCCCGCGGCTCCCCCGGCCCCCCCCCGACGCTCCCTCCCACCCTCGCAGGGGTCAGGGCTGGGGTCGGAATCACCCGGGGGGTCGTACACCCCGAAACGCCCGGTGCAGGGGCCCGGAGAGCCGCCAAACCAGCAATGGCTGCGAGGACAGCGATTGCCACAAACTGTTTCCTCTTCCGTTCAGAGAAAAACCGCTTGGTGTGTGCCGTGAGAGCCTGGCGCGGGGGCTGCCGCGCTCGCCGGCTCGTTGCACCATCGCTCGTTAGCCTTGCCAGGGCTCCTCTCCACGAATCCTTCGCCTTGGCTGCCAGGGGCTGACCCTGGGCAGCCACAGAGCCCCCCACAGGTCCCCGTCTTACACGGGATGAAGCGATGGGAAAGCCCGGGAATGCCGGTGCTGGCCACAGGCACCCGAGCAGGTGAAGGACAGGCACATCGGCTCCCAAAGGGAGCGAGGTGAGGCATGAGGCAGGGATCCCCCTGCCCTCACCGTGGGCACGGCCACGCGCTCCTTCCCAACAAGCCCCACGGGCGGATGAGCGCACGCTCCTCATCCCACCGCCCCGAGCACGCGCCGGCCCCAGCCAAGCCCTGATCAGAACAAGATCCGCTCACACTCCAATTACTTGGAGACCGCAGCTTTGGCAGCGCTTGGAATAGCAATTACCCCGTGCTCCAGGAAACCGCGAGAGCAAAGAGGAATTAAGGTTTAATTTCTCAGAAGTCCACAAGAGCTCGATTAGTGTCAGGGATCAGGGCTGTTCCTAAATATCCGGCAGCTGCCCCAGCTGAGGGGATGGTGAGTTGTCCCAGGCTCAGACGAGGAAGGGATCTTCTCCTGCTCCGTGTCTGACATGGTTTGGGGGTTACCAAGCCTGGAAGTGGGATGAGGATAACGCACGAGGGCTGCCTGGGCCTCCACAGCCCCTCCGCACCCCCCGAGAGCCTTGCAGGCGGCAAGCCTCCCCTGACAGCAAGTTCCAGTCTCGTGGCTTTTAGCCTTTTAGGATGCCCCAGTGAACAAGTTGTGTCAGAAGAGGCAACTCCAAAGGATTTTCAAGCACCAGTTGGTTTCTCATCACACTCACGGCAAGAGATGGGCTGAGGAAGGAGCCGAAGGGCAGCTGAGCTCCTTGGTGAGCCCCACAGCGGCGTGGGGCCATCTCTGGTGGCTTTGCCCAGCCCCACGTTCAAAGGCACTAGATGGCATTGGCACTGCACGTTCTCTGTTCATCCAGCAACGTCTCCCTCCCAGCCCATCCCAGCCCTGTGCCGGACGGCTGCAGAACCCGTTACCCGGATTTGCCAGGGATGAGGAGGGCAGCGAGGATTCACCCAAACCTTCTGAAAAAGAAGCGCTTTTGGCAAACCGAGAGCCACGCTACTTGCTTTGGTAGCAATTCGCTGCACGAGTGCTGGACGATATCCCTGGGTCCGGCCCAGGGCAGGTCGGGCGCCGGTAGGTCCCTAACCCTGACCCAAACCGCCCCGTCGCCAGGGCCGAGGCGTGAGGGGCCAGGGCTGGGCGCAGGCTGGGAGCCAGGAGCTGGGCAGATCCTGCTGCAGTGGACAGAGCCAGGGGGAAGGAAATATTAACCCCAAACCATTAATTCCACCAGCCTCGTCGCTGCTCCATCCTGCCCGGCCAGCGGCCCCGGCGAGGAGCCGGCGGCAGCTCCTGCGATCCCAAGGCCATGAGGAACGACGCCAACACGGACCGATTTTGGTGAGCGGGAGGAAAGCAGGACACCCTGACTGAGCGGCTGAATACAGCAAGAAGCAAAATAGCGCCACTAAGTCCCCCCCTCGCCGGCGCAGCTGATCAGGAAGGAAATCTCGCCTCTGGTGAAACAAAACAAGGTTTAAGTCCGAAGGATTTTATGCCCCCGGAGCAGCTCGCTGCGGAGTGTGGGACGGTCCCTGCTGCACACCCGGTTACAGCCGCAGGACGGGGGTGAAGCCGACCCTCTTGACTTCGCTAAAACCGCCTGCACTGGCGTTTGTCCCCACACCAGGAGGAAACCTGGGTCCACGCCTGTGGAAATAATGGAATGGCGCTGGGGAGAGGCAGCTCTCGCCGTTTTGGGCAGAAGGAATCCCTTTGCCAGTGTCTACCCAACGGCATCAGGCTCCGGAGAACCCCTCGGCAAGGACACGGCCCCGCGTGGATCGCCGGAGATGCCAGGCGGAGGAGGGGAACCGACCTGGACCACAAGCCTGTCACTGGCAGGTCTTTTTCTCTTCACGCCGTGCGTTTACACCCAAATTATCACCGTTCCACGACGGGGACCGAGGGCTTTCTCTGTGGCACAGCAGCAGCCAGTGCTGCAGGCAGCGGACGCAGCATGAGCAGAGTCATTCGTGGATAATTTATTCAGAATTTTACTAGAAACAGTTAATTGTTCAATATTCTGACACACAGCAAGATTGTTTTTTCATAATATTCAAAGACATTTTCTGTACACGTCACTGCTTGGCTCTTACATATCAAAACATTGAGAAAATAAGTCAAGGGGGAGAGTTTTTGTTGTGTTTTTTCCTTCCTTTAAAAAAAAATCATGGCACGTTTGATCCTTTGTTTCAAACAAGAGGTATCTGCAGTACTGTTTGTGTTCTGGAACCTTGGATATGCAGGGAGAAAGGTGGGAGCAGCAAGGTGAGACAGGAACAACGCCAGGACGACCTCAGGGAAGGCCGCCGCGCACTGAACCGCAGCGCTTGGTTTCCTGACGCGCAAGCAGAAAGCGGTTGCGGTTGGCCGTGTTTGATAAGGCTCATGTCCAGTACCGCCCTCCCCCAGGTCCTCAAACACAAACCAGGTCTGATACGCCAAGAATAAAATCCGTCCCCAAAGTAAAGCGAAAGGTAACGCTTCCCCCCGTTAAGTAACGCTCTGGCCTTTCAGGTGGAGAAGCGGCCTTTCCAAGATCCCAGTTTTTGTGGGATGGGAGAAGGATTTGGGATCTGAGAGAGCGGAAGCATAGCCAGATGCTGCCGGTGGCTCAAGAGAAGCGCTTTGGCCTCGAGTCCAGCGCAGATCTCTCGGGCGTTAGCCCTGAGCTCGCGCGTTCCTGGTGACGCTGGGGCTTGGCGCGGGGCTGGGGCTCAGCCGAAACGCCGCTGGTTCCTCTGCAGCTGCCCAACGGCCCCCGGCCCTCCCGGCCGGCCGGACCCCGCTCCCGCGGACTGAGGAAAAGAAACTTGAGTCCCATCGGTTGGAACTCTCCAAAACCGCTACTGGAAACGTTCATTTCTTGCGGGCTGCAAAGGGGTTGCAGGACTAACAAAGCTGTAGGCGTCAGCGTGAACGTTATTACAAATGTGTTCAAAAAGTCGTTCCTGCCCCCTTCCAGCTTGCGTTGCGCCGCAGGCAATCTGCGGGAAGTGCAGGAAGTGCTGACTTTCGAGGACAGGCCATTTCATCTCCAAAAGAAATACCCACGTCATGACAGCGGGTTTGCGAAAAATGGTTGCTTTAGACTTGCTGTTAACGGTCAGGTTCCTCCAAAAGTCAACTGCACGATCGGCTTCACTCCTGCGATGCTGGTGAGAAGGCGAGCCAGGATGGGAAGGGTTGAGCAGCCGGGATGGGAAGGGTTGAACAGCCGGGATGGGTTGAACAGCTGGGATGGGATGGGTTGAGCAGCCGGGATGGGACAGGCTGCGCAGCGG
>NW_010260944.1:21925-23351 GCF_000690775.1 Eurypyga helias
GGGGGGGAGCGGCGGGGAGGGGTTGAGCAGCGGCGATGGGATGGGTTGAGCAGCCGCGATGGGACAGGTTGAGCAGCTGCGATGGGACGGGTTGAGCAGCCGGGATGGGACGGGTTGAGTGTGTCAGTGCTCTTACACCGACGTTCACATCCAAGCGGAGTTAACGCGGAGCCAAGCAGAAGGTATGAAAACACCAAATTCAATTAAGTTCATGCAAATACCAAACTCATCTTTCGAATTTCACGTATTTCCGAAGTAACTGTGTCTTGATTCCAACCCATCCAACAGCTCCTTTCCCTTGACCACACGCACGGGAGGCTACAGGGGGGTATCGGCTCTTGGCGGAGGGGAACGGGCTCCGGCCACGGCTGTGCCTGTGAGTCTCCCCACGGCGCAGGCACCTGCGGCACAGCGAGGGGGTCAGAGGGTTTATCTGCAGTTCCTTGCTCACTCCAGGCTCTGAACCGATCTCACATGGATCACGGGAGCACCTAGCACAGCCTTGAGTGTGGTTTTTATGGCACAAAGGTGTTTGACTTTCTGACTTGTAAAAGAAGGTTCCAGTCTTGGCCTCAGGAATCGCTGCTCGCAGCGAAGGGCCCACAGCACCTCGGGGTCCGTCTTCGTATCACAGTGACGTTACGAGGGAACTCGATTGCCTCTCTCCCTCCCCTAAAACGGGGGCTCAGGAATAACCGAGCAGCACCCTTCTTGCTCCTGTCTTTGCCTATTTGCCTTCATCACAGTTGGGTCGACAACAGGCTGAGCGACTCCGAGGTTTTTCCAGAGGTGCCAACATTATATACAGCGTACTACAACCAAGCCAAGTGTCCCATCACTATAATACACATTTAGGAAGAAAGAGATACACCACCCATGAATCCAGAGTACCCTTTAGGACTGAAGAGCAGCGCCCCCCTACACACACTCCCGCTTTACCACCAACGGAACATCTTGCGTGTAGTCTAGTTCCCACCACCTTTCCCAACCCGGGGCTGGCACAGCGCTGCCGTTACCAGCTCTTCTATTTTACAACACAACCGAGTATTTACAAGCAGCCAAGACAGACACGCTCCCAACCCAGCTGCCAAGCTCCGCCGTGCTCAGCCTGCTGCAAGGGAAGGACCAGATTTGCAAGAGGCGTTCAGGGAGCGGTGACGGAATTCAACGGGCAAACGTTTCTGAGAAGCCTCTCCAGTCTCACGCTTCCAACGCCTGCCCAGGAAAGCTCAGCAGAGCCCAGCAGGCTGTTTCTTACGGCTCCAGCTTCTCCAGTGGCAGAGACAGTGATGTCCTGGCTACGTGCCGGTACCCTCCCTCTCCCCAGTCAGGCTGCGGCTGCTCCTGACCAGGCTGGAGTCTGCCCTGAGCTGCGAGCAGCAGCTCCCTGCCCACAAAGGGCAGGATCCAACCCTCCAACTAAGGC
>NW_010260944.1:23389-24743 GCF_000690775.1 Eurypyga helias
CGCCGGCTTTCCTGTGCCATCGCTCGGCTCCTCAGCGAGCGCCTACGCTGCGGGTGCAGCCGCCGTGAGCTCACCCCGAGAGCGATCCTGCCGGAGCGAGGAGCAGCCGCTCCCCAACGGCACAGCATCCCGGGCAGAGATCCTTCCCAACGCCCCGCGTAGACGAGGCTGCGTCTATCAGATGCAATCCCAACCCGTACGCAACCCCCGGCATCTCCAAATGGGTATCGGAGCGATCCAAGGGAGGGATTTTGGCATCGCCAGGGCGAGTATCTCCCACCCACAGCGACCAACGTGCCCGCTGCGGATCGAGAGCGAAGGGTTTTCCACAAGCCAGAGCTGGGCTGTAGGAACGGTGTCCATTTATTCTCCCTAATTCTACGGCCCGGTGTCATCTTTAACCGCCGCGAGTGGCAACCGCTAGCGTTGTTTTTAAAAAGGGGAAAACCCGATGCCCTCACCACACGCCTTTCCTCACCCTTGGCACGACGGGAAAGGACTGGAACAACCTGGGCACAGCACTGGGCGTAAAGCGCGGCTGCACGCGGCGCAGAGCGACGAGGAGACCGTGAGGCGTGCGAGAAGGCGGATTCCCTTGGGCAGCGAGCCGAGCGCTGCACATCGCGTGTACCCAGGGCC
Organism: Eurypyga helias; assembly: GCF_000690775.1. Lineage (NCBI taxonomy): Eukaryota > Metazoa > Chordata > Aves > Eurypygiformes > Eurypygidae > Eurypyga > Eurypyga helias. The sequence continues at coordinate 24,029 of NW_010260944.1, forward strand.
AACCAATATCAGCTCGAAGCCAGACCAATACGAGGTTCCAATGCTGGTTTCTGGAAAAGATCTGCTATTCCTGCAGTCACCATCCCTGCGAACGTTCCCAAACCAAGGATGTGCCGGGAAAGGTCACATCCTGCGGCAGGAGCCCGGGTTACCTGGGCACAGCGAGAGGGGCAGTGACCAAGACACCCCAAATCCAGCTCCAACAACAGGGGCTGCTCACAGCCCCGGGTCCATGCTGGCAAAAGCCGCTCCGGAGGGAAGCGGTCCACTCCTTTTAGGTCCTGAGGTCACTGAAGGCCGAAAAATTAAACGGCTCTTCTGTTCTGTTTTTTTTTTAAATCACAACAGAACACAGAGGATGCCCCCGAACCCCAGACCCCAATCCGTGCGTCGGTTCCTCTGGTCGCTACTGCCCAGATCGGCCACGAGCAGTGACCAGCTGTCCTACCCCTTCCTTCCCTCCGCTGAATGGTCCCTAGTATTGGAATCAGCCGATATTGATTTTCCCTGACCCACAACAGGTCCAGACCAGAATATTTCAACAGGTTTAGAGGTGTGTAGTCTTAAAAATATCCTTAAGAAACACTGAGGTAGACTGCACCCAAACAGGACGAAAGTAATCCCACCACATCCACCTGCCAAGATTTTACAGATACAAACCTACACGTTCCGTGTGTTTAAGAAAACGAATTGTTTGTTGTTTTTTTTGTTTGGT
>NW_010260944.1:24767-29139 GCF_000690775.1 Eurypyga helias
TTTATATATTAAAATAAATAAAAAATTCTAATAAGAAAAGCGTCTCTTCCTTAGAAAAGTGTGAGAGTATGTCTTCGTTCCTGCGGTTCGGACAGAGCTGCTAGAGGGTTCCTACTTTGGAAAGCAGAAGAAATGTAAACGAGGCCTCTTGAAACCGAAGGTTCTTACCCGGGTCTGGACTGTGTATTCTCCCCCTCACTTTGCCAGCAGCCTGTACCCCCCCCTCGCCCCAACCGACCCCGATTCCACCAGCAAAGGCCCGGCAGCTCGCGGCGGTGCCGAGTCCGTCATCCAGCGGTTTAGCTGCTGCGTGGCTCCGGCGGAGCGGGATCGGAGAGGCGCTTCCCTACGAACTCCAGCCCCTTCCATGGGTTCCAGGGAGCGATCAGCAGCACCGCCCGGGCTGGAATAAGGAGGCACACGCCAGCTCGGCGTTCCCCCTCTCACCGCGAGCCTCGTTTTCTCCTGGCAGAGAGCACAACCTGGCTCTTGGGCTTCTCCAGGAGGAGAAGCGGAGGACTGAGCATCTCTCTCCCCTTCTGAAACCACCTCCTGTACGACAAAGGCCTGCGACACGGATAATCTTCATTCCTTGCCTTGGCACTCCTCCCTGCCAGCCCTGCCTCCGCGCTGCGCAACGCGGCCGGCTCCGCAAGTATTTCCTAGCGTCTTACGCCGACAGCTCCGTCACCTACGCAAAGAGCAGCAAAACAAAGCACCGTCCAGGAGACGAGAGCTGACATCCCGCAGAGCCGAAAGCAGTGGCTACCGCACGCGTCCCGGGAAGCGTGCAGGACGCGGGGCATCTCCGGCAAACACGGAAGGCCTGCGGGCAGCACGAGGCCAGACGCCCGAGCAGCAGCAGCCAGGCAGCGGGTGGCTAACCACAGTCACGTTCTGCTTCCCGTGCGGAGCCGAGAGCCTTGTGCTCCCCCCCCTTTCAGCGTCTCTTTTTCCGGTTCGAGTTCTTGCTCGTCCCCTCTCGCTGGCGGTGCTGCTGCGGCACAGCGCGCGCGGAAGGCACGGGACGCGGGGCCGAGGGAGGAGCAGGACTCGGGACGGGGATGTTGTGCTGTCCCAACAACCACGTGAAGTCCCGACTCCTTTCTCTCAGGGCTTCGACTGGAGCCAGCCGACTGCGCTGTATAAATCATGAAACTGTATTATAAAGCCTTGTCAAGTTTAAACTTAACATGTGCTTCGTAGCTCCTAAAAGGGTAATCGGCTAAAATTAGTTCATTCTGAAATCTTTGGACCACTTTAAGACCAAACAATCCTCCAAATTCTCCCCTCCCCGAAAGGATCATAAACAGTCAATAATTTATATGAAGTTAAAATTTAAACTAAGGACATTTTTAAATATGTTACAACAAACAATATATATATTCAATGCTGCAAGGACAGAAAACTCCATGTCTCGGGTCAGGGGACTCCTACTTCGTTTGGTCTTGAAAGTACCCACAAATCTCAGATTTCTGCTCCTTTGCTTCCCAGCACATTTTCCTCATTTGTTAATGAGAGAAAACCTACTCCCAAGAGTCCTCAGTATAAAAATAATCTGTTTAGGATTCAGTCACTCCAGGGAAACAGGGAAGAAGAAGATAAGCACACACTTCCGAGGAGAGGAGAGCTTCTGTGAGAACATACAAAACTTCTGTACAAAAACCAGAAGGGTATATTTTGCTATACATATACACCCCACGTAGCTATACTGCACACACGCACACGCACGCACCCCTGGGCTTCAACCCACTGAAAAAGTATGAAAGCAGCAGCTATTGGTCAATCTGAGGATCTGGCGCGTCCGACTGATGTGTTGAATCCTTCAGCTGTAGTGAGGAGTATGCCTGAAAGCCTGGAATTCTACTGGAAATGCTTTTGTCCTGCAGAGGTTCTGTTCCGCACCGTTAGGCTGTAGCTCAGATACCAGCAAACTTCACGTCTTCTGTTGGCAAACGTGGATGCTTCTCCTTCGGTTTAACTTACAGGGTCGCTTCCTGTTTTGAAACCATGGTTACGGAAGGGACAGCAGCCATGGAAACCTCTTCCATTTATGTTCACAGATAAGTCCACTGACAACCAGTCAACTTGGCAAAAGAAAGGTATTAATCATAAGATGATTAAAAATCTGAAGAGTCTGTCGATGTGTGTCATACACTGTGGCAGCAACGAGAGTCCTGAGATCTGGGGGGTGGGGGGAAAAGCGGACACAACCCTTGGGCCAAGCAGGAAACGTTAGGAAGGACTTGACCTGGGCATGGAGAGAATCCGCCCGTTTTTCTTGCCACCGTTCATGTGAGTGTAAGGTATGTGCTCCTCGTAGTTCCCCTTGAGGGCCATGGAGGGTCCATTGTCCCGCCCCAGGACTTTGTCCCTCTGCGAGTACGAGGAGGGATCGAGGGGAATGCTCTCCATGTTCTCAAAGTCCATCTCGTACTCCTCCGTTTCCAGAGGCTTGTTCTCCTCGCTGTAGAAGAACGAGACCTCGTGGAAGCTGGGGTGCAAGTCCTCCTTCAGCATCTCGATGATCTCGATGAAGGTGGGGCGCATCTTAGGGTTGTACTGCCAACACATCTGCATCAGGCTGTGCCTATGTGGGGACAAACACGGGGCGGGGGTGGGAAGACAAAGTTTTACGTAGGCAGGGCTGGCAGACCCTGACCACATCCAGGTCAGGCCCCCCACACACCCCCTCTGAAACCTCAAGTCGTTTGTTCTCTTTCCAGTCTCCATTTCTGCCTGTAGATCCTGACACTCTCTATTCCTGTCCAGATCAAAAATTCCTTCCAATTCCTCCAATTGTTCTGAACCCGGCTTCCGAAGGAAACCGGGCTGCGGTTCACATTCCCTGTGGATGCGCGTGCGCGCCTGCAGCCCGCTCGGGATTTTTTAATTCATTCAGTTTTAATTTTAACTCATGGCCTGAAAGCTACCCAAGCTCCTAAAACTTCAAGGCAAAAAGGAGGCTGTGCGGAGGACAGGGGTGCTGGAAACATCCCGGCCCAAAGAAGGCTGCGTGAAGAGGTCGCATGTTCTCGGACACCAGTGACAAAGAACTTACCAGTATAAATAATAAGTGGCCACGAGGCACCCGTGTCAGGACAGCGGCTTTTTTCTCAAGGATGCTCAAAAAATGTGTCTATTTTTTGGCTCTAAAGGGCTGTTTTGGCCAGAGCGGGCTGGGGTATGAGGCTCCCAGGCTGCCCCTCCCCACTGCTCAGCAGTGGCTCCTGCTGTCCCACCGCCCTGGCTCAGGTTAAACACGCAGTAACAGGGTTTTTTTAATTACTCAGAGTGTGACCCTTAACCCCGGCGCAGGAGAAGGTCTGCCTTCAGGCTGCACTCCCTACGAGGCGTTCCACCCTCTCTTCTCACAGCGCCCTCTCTTCTCCCTACCCTTGCGGGCAGCCTCGCCCTGTCCCGTAAGCGGGGCAAAGAGGCTGCAGCAAAGCCCCCGGGCACGACCAACAGCTCTCGGCTCAGCAGAGCATGCTCCTGCCTCGCCCTCATTAGCCATAAATCGGATTGCTGAAAATCAGCAGTAAAAATTTGTTGGAATTCTCAAGGCTGTTTACGTGGTATAGAGAGATGAATTACAGAAAACCTCATCGGGCCTTGGGTTAAGAAGCTGCTCTCCAGCCCCTGCAGCCACGTGGATGCAGACGGTGGCCAGGCTTTGTTGACATAAGCCAACCGCCATCCACCAGTCTGGAGCGGAGGAAGAACATTTTAATTGGGCAATTAACACAGTGCTGACGTGTACTGTAAGCTTTTCCTGTGCTTTGTCCTTCCTTTGAATCTGTACTCACGGTGTGAGCTCCAGGTTGGTTTACCTTCCTTTCTAGTGAAATAGGCTGGCTCAGGTCTTTAATTCCTGGATCACTAAGGATGCATGGGCTGGATTTCTGGGACTGGAGTCTGTTTTGTTCCTCCCCAACAGAGAAGGGAGTTAAGAGGGGCCACATGTGGGGCCACCTCTGTCGGCCAGATGTTAGCTAGAGTGCAGCCTGGTCGACAGTCTCCGGCTTTACTACTTACAGCCTCTCTGGGCAGTTGTCCGGCTGATCCAGGTATCCTCCATCCATCACAAACTTTAGCACCTGTTCGTTGGAGAGTCCCTGGTACGGCTGCTCTGCCAAACTGCTTATTTCCCAGAGGACAACACCGAACGACCTAAGAGAGAGAGAAGACTGCTGGTGAGACGAAAACATCCTGGAGGTCTACAGCTGATGGTCATTTTGGAGAACACACGCTTTAGAAGAACACGACTGTGTTTATAAGAAGAGGATTTCAAAACCCTGGACATCCAAAAAACCCAGCCAAAAGCTGGCTGTGAGCCGGCCGTGTGCGCTGGCAGCCCAGAAAGCCAACC